>NC_090850.1:3635000-3760000 GCF_024217435.2 Syngnathus scovelli | reverse complement strand
TCTTCAGCTTGACGGCATCCCTTACCGCCGGTGTCCACCAGCGGGTTCGGGGATTGCCGCCACGACAGGCACCAACGACCTTACGGCCACAGCTCCGGTCGGCCGCCTCAACAATGGAGGTGCGGAACATGGTCCACTCAGACTCAATGTCCCCCGCCTCCCCCGGGACGTGGGAAAAGCTCTGCCGGAGGTGGGAGTTGAAGCTCTTCCTGACAGGAGATTCTGCCAGACGTTCCCAGCAGACCCTCACAGAGCGTTTGGGTCTGCCAGGTCGGACCGGCATCTTCCCCCACCATCGGAGCCAACCCACCACCAGGTGGTGATCAGTTGACAGCTCCGCCCCTCTCTTCACCCGAGTGTCCAAAACATGCGGCCGCAAATCCGATGACACGACTACAAAGTCGATCATCGAACTGCGGCCTAGGGTGTCCTGGTGCCAAGTGCACACATGGACACCCTTATGTTTGAACATGGTGTTCATTATTGAAAATCCGTGTCGAGCACAGAAGTCCAACAATAGAACACCGCTCGGGTTCAGATCAGGGGGGCCGTTCCTCCCAATCACGCCCTTCCAGGTCTCACTGTCATTGCCCACGTGAGCATTGAAGTCACCCAGTAGAACGATAGAGTCCCCAGAAGGAGCGCTCTCCAGCACTTCCTCCAGGGACCCCAAGAAGGGTGGGTACTCTGAGCTGCTGTTTGGTGCATAGACACAAACAACAGTCAGGACCCGTCCCCCCACCCGAAGGCGGAGGGAGGCTACCCTCTCGTTCACCGGGGTGAACCCCAATGTGCAGGCGCCCAGCCGGGGGGCAATAAGTATACCCACACCTGCTCGACGCCTCTCACCGTGGGCAACTCCAGAGTGGAAGAGAGTCCAGCCCCTCTCGAGAGGGCTTGTACCGGAACCCGAACTGTGCGTGGAGGCTAGTCCGACTATATCTAGTCGGAATTTTTCTGCCTCGCACACCAGCTCGGGCTCCTTTCCAGCCAGAGAGGTGACATTCCATGTCCCAAGAGCCAGCTTCTGCAGCCGGGGATCAGCCCGCCAAGGTCCCTGCCTTTGGCTGCCGCCCAGCACTGTACTGTAATACTCCATTAAAAAATGCAAAAGAAGAGCTCAATAGCAGTTGTAGGAAAAAAGTTAGTTTTTGTGATAAACAGAGATTTTCAGAGTATGTTTATGAGACTAACAACAGAATAATAATCATGAAATTCAGATTAAGATTAGGACTTTAATCACTGAAAAATAATCATGAAATTCAAATTAAGAGATGTTAAATTGACTAATCAATATAAAATATCATGAACAGAATGAACACCTTCCTTCTTTGCTGCAGTTAGCGTTTGTGATATCCAAGCTTTTATCGAATACAGATTTGCTAAAAATGGGGGTAGATTGAAAAAAAAGAAAGACAGAAAGACTGTCACATAAGGAATCCTCCTGTACAAGAATGTAACACTCATTCAACAAGCAAAACCTTAGAACAAATTGGGTAATGTGAAATGAGGATCAATTGAAAATTCCTGTAAAAATCAAACAATCAATGGGATCAATAAGGAATAATATCAATCCATTGATTGCTGAACCACTTATCTTATCTTCATGATAATAGGCATGGAACTCCCTGAACTGGTTGCACAATCATATCTAAGGACAATTTAGAGCGCTCAATTCACCTCCCATGCATGCTTTTGAAATGTCATGTCTTGGGAATGTGAGAGGAAACTAGAGTGCTTGGAGAAAACTCAAGCAAGAACGGGAAAAACATCCAAACTTCGCACAGGAATGCTGAAGCCCGGAATCAAATATGACTTCTACACAGTAAAGCAGATGTGCGAACCAGTCGACCATCACGTCGCCCATAACAAAGAATACTTAGTTACATTTTTAATTAACCGTAATCTGCTACATCAGTGAAATCTGAGCAAAGTTGAAAAATAATGACAATTGCTTACCTATCAAATCAGGATAGAGATACAGATATTTCTTTTGATGAAGAAGGTTTGGCAGGTAATCAGGAGGAGAAACTATTTCAATGCAGAATGCATCATAGTCTCACATGTTTCAGCATACATTTTAGAAACTTTCTAAATGATGTTGTATTGTCTCAATAAGGGATCTCCTACCTTTGACCATGAGTTGTCATGTCAATAGCACGCCGTACTGGGACAGGTGATCCTCCCTCTGTGAAGCTAAGCACCTCCATTGACTTCCTCTCTGGCCTCCGCTTCCCGTGCCGACTCAGCATGGGTGAATCCACACGCTTCCTGGGAGGGTCTGGTGAGCAAATTCAGAGTTCAATGAGTGAATAAGTAAGTAGTGTTTGAATTTTATTCATCCTTCATTGTTTGACACATCTTCAAAATGTAGAGTCTAGCAAACTTTGTGAGTGGTTTTGTGTTAGATATTAATATTATTTATAAATTGCGCTACAAGTACCACTTTAACCATTCAAGAAAAAAACAAATCAACCATTTGATTATCTTTCTATATGCATAATGTACATGTAGTCAGACTTACAGTGGAGATTTAAACACTTAGCGGTTTGCTAATTTAATTGCCTGAAAATACACAAATAGGAAAATCCTTTCATGATATAATATGAACATCACAGTGGTTCAAAACAACAGACTGGGACAGAGTGACGTTGAGGTACTGATGACACAGGATGAAATTTCAAAGGTCATGAGGAATTTAAACCACTATCTAAGAATATTGTGTTTCTGTTTCTGTTTGGATGAACCTACCAATCTCATTGCGTGGAGGCAGGTTCTGGTCCTCGTGGCTTGGATATCTTTCCTTGCGGTCAAGGAGAAGGAAGTAGATCATCTTTTCCTGATTGCCACTAAAGAGAAGAAAGGCAAAGAGCAAGTGGTAAGTGCATGCTGGTATGACAATTGCTCCAACAACATGTCACATATTAAAACAGAGGGATTAGTATGCTGCCGCATCAATCACTCCTATGACAAACAAGTTGTCCATCTGCTTCTCACTCACTCATCAGAAAGCAGGTCTTTGGTCAGCTTGTCCTTATCCCTGAAGCAGCCTAGAGAATGCATACTCTCCAGGACATCGGGGTCGATCTCTTCTACTGTAGCCAGCATCTTGATGGCCACTTTCCTGGGGACGGGCTGTTCGGGCTCAGGTTCATTCTTTCCAGCTCTATAACACAACATATAACACATACAGAGCAACTCACTCTCCACAGCCCGAGAAACTGCTTTCGGTGTCAGTCATTAGCACAGATTCACTCTTGTTTTGCCTTGTCATGCTAAATAAATGACACCGACATGCTGTTTACATGCACATGCGGGGTGCCATATAGTGGACCTATGTTGGAATTCTAAATTCTATTTAAATACAGTGGTAGGGTAGTTCAAAGTGCTTTAGGTCACATTTAACTACAGTACACAACTTAGAAGCAGTAAAAAAATAGTGATGCACAATCTCCATTAAAACTCAACACATTCATTGCAGATTCTGCTCAGGTTCGTTTACTTACAGGTACCATGTATGCTTCTGAATCTGCTCTAACTGCAACACAAGAGATAAAACCAAAACAATACATGAACCCAGACGGCACTGATTGAAATATGTTAGTAGAAATAACTTGCGTGTTTTTGTTTCTATATAATGCAATGAAAACATCGAATCACTTACATATGCTTCCTGTATTTTCATATTTGATACTTGATAAAATTAACTTCATGATTTTTATAATGCAGCTGTCTGTAAATGATATGTTTTCCTTTAATAACCTAAATGTAATGATCAGTATCCAACAACTAAAGATGTGCAAATTAGTTATCAGCCCAGATTAACCAAATATAATTTGCATAGATGAACTTCACAAAGTGGAATAGTCAGTTCATTGACTTGTTCGCCATACCATTCAAAGGAAGATACGATTAGGAGAAAGCACTGCATCAAAAATGATTGGTTGGGAATGCTGTACTGTCAGGTTGAATTTAAATGGAAATAAGGACAATAAATCATTAAACATGCAAGGTTAAAAACAACCCAATTTGGGTTAAAAATGTGACCGACCCTAAAATTTGCCCCCCCAAAAACATTTTCTTGCATAAAACAACCCAACAACTGGGTTGTTTTTAGTTTAACAAAACAACTCAAAGTTGACTCAATTGACTAACTTCCTGGGTCCGTCCAATTTTTAACCCAATAGTTTTAAGGCTGTACTTAATTTCTCTAAGAGTGAATCCTAAATGTTTCATTTTTGTTGGGCCCTACACACTAAATGGATATTCTACTGAACAGAACATTATTTTTCCACTTGCCAGCAACATGAAAGCTGCTTATGAAGTGCATCATTTCAATATTTGAAAACCCATCAATTAATCTTCATAGGGAATGAAAGATAAATACAATATTAAAAAAAGTGGGTGTGATATACATTATTCATTTTTTTAAACTAGACAGAATACACTTACAACGGAAGTTCTGATGCTAAATTGTGGGCTACAATGACAAAAAAAGTATAAAACGAGAGAAGAGAATGTGCCTCTTCAAACACAAAAATATTTTTGTCTTTTTTTTAAGTAAAAATTAATGAAGAACACAAAAAGGTTTGACTAAATTAACCCTATGTAAATCTGTTTATTAAAAAATATTTGAGACAATACTTGCTGACCTAATATGCATTTGTTGTTGCTACTATATATGACTTTTGCCCCAGTTACAAATGAGCAGCAAGGCTGGATGATCAAGTTGCATACTCTACATATCTTACCGTCAGTCTCTTGGAAGCGTCCACTTCAATCATCCCCTGAAGGAGGTTCTGGCATTCCGGAGGAATGAAGTGAGGCATGTGGAAAACTCCAAGTTTTACTTTCTCCAAAAGATTCCTCAAGTTGTCGTCATCAAAAGGCAAAGCGCCCTGAGGTCAAAAGCAGAAAACTAAAATTAACTACGTATTACATGTACTGTAATTTTCGGACTATAAGTCGTGTTTTTTTCATAGTTTGGGTGGGGGGGGCGACTCATACTGAGTGACTTATAGTAATTTTTTTTTCAAAAAATTCACCCCCCCCAAAAAAAAAAGTGAAACCGCGATAAACGAACCGCGATGTAGCAAGTACTGTGGCGCGGCGGTTGTTTACAAAAAGGACAAAGATTCGATCACGGGATGACGAAGATGATGAAGGGCCCCACGTACTACCGGCATCATTAGCGGCTTTGTTTGTAAGCGACACAGAGGACGAAGAGTTTGAAGGATTTAATGATTTCAAAGTCAAAGTCAAAAGTCAAAGTCAGCTTTATTGTCAATTTCTCCACATGCCAAAGACACACAAAGAAACCGAAATTTCGTTCCCCCCTATCCCACGGTGACAAGACATGGCTCACAACAGACAAACAAGTAAAGAAGTATAACAAAAGCGTGCTGAATAAATAATGAATAAATAACACAACAATAAATAAATAAATAAGAGGAGCAGAAAAAAAAGGAGCAAGTGCGCGTACAGCAGACATTCCCGAAAATAGCGCAACAGTGCCGCACGCTACGCAGAAGGGGGTAGCGAGTTCAGGGCCCTAACAGCCTGGAGAAAGAAGCTGTTGGCGAGTCTGGTGGTGCGGGAGCGCAGGCTCCTGTACCTCTTCCCAGAGGGCAGAAGGTCAAACAAAGAGTGAGCCGGGTTACTCACATCTCTGGCAATCGAGGTTGCCTTGCGGGCGAGATGGGAGGTGTAAATGTCCTTCAGGGAGGGGAGCGAAGCACCAATAATCTTACCAGCCGTATTCACTATGCGCTGCAGGGCCTTCAAGTTCTGTTCAGTGCAGTTACCACCCCAGACAGCGATGCAACTGATGAGGACGCTCTCAATGGTGCCACGGTAGAATGTAGACAGGACTGCCTGAGGAGCACATGCACGCCTGAGCTTCCGCAGGAAGTACAGGCGGCGCTGAGCTTTCTTTGCCAGTGACGAGGTGTTTGCGGACCAGGAGAGGTCCTCACTGATGTGCACCCCCAGGAACTTGGCGCAGCTCACCCTCTCCACCACAGCACCGTCGATGATCAGTGGCAGGTGTGTTGTGTGACCCTTCCGGAAGTCAACAATGATTTCCTTGGTCTTATTGACGTTCAGCAGGAGGTTGTTGTCCCTGCACCACGTGGTCAGAAGGTCAACTTCCGACCTGTACCGAGTCTCGTCGCCCTTCGTGATGAGACCCACCAGAGTCGTGTCGTCAGCAAACTTCACTATGCGGTTGTCGCTGTAGGTCGCAGTGCAGTCATGCGTCAGCAGGGTGAAGAGCAATGGACTGAGCACGCAGCCCTGGGGGGCCCCCGTGCTCAGCGTGATGCTGGCGGAGATTTTGCCGCCAACACGCACCACCTGAGGCCTCTGACAGAGGAAGTCCAGTAGCCAGTTGCAGAGGGAGGTACTGAGGCCCAGCTCGTCGAGTTTGCAGATGAGTCGCTGCGGCACAATGGTGTTGAAGACAGAGCTGAAGTCCACAAACAGCAACCTCACATATGAGTCCTTTCTCTCCAGGTGGGTGAGGGCCGAGTGGAGGGCAGAGCAGATGGCATCCTCAGAGGACCGCTTGGCACGGTACGCAAACTGGAAAGGGTCAATGGTGGGGGGGAGAACGGACTTGATGTGCTCCATGACCAGCCACTCAAAGCACTTCATGATGATGGGCGTCAGTGCCACAGGGCGGTAGTCATTGATGCAGGACGGTGCAGGTTTCTTCGGCACAGGAACAATGGTGGCAGCCTTGAAACACGAGGGGACGATGGCCTGCTTGCAGGGAAACGTTAAAGATGTCCGTGAAGACACCCGACAGCTCCCCAGCGCAGTCCTTCAATGCTCGACCCGGGATGTTGTCAGGGCCCGCCGCCTTACGGGTGTCAATAGCGGCAAGCGCCCTCCTCACACCGTCGGCAGAGAGGCGCAGGGGCTGCTCGTGTGGGGGGGGGAGTGGTCTTCAGCGGGCAAGTGCTGTTCTGGGCGTCGAAGCGAGCAAAGAAGCGGTTCAGATCGTTCAGCGGACGGACTTCGCCCTCACAGCGCCTTTAATGTCGACGCTTCAAAGTCCAGAACGCCGCAAAACCCACTTCTGCCGATGTCAAGCAGAACCTGCCTGCTGTACTTGTAGCACGGACGAGACGGACACACAAGACTGTCGGACAAACACTCATTAGACGAACAAATCACCGTACTGACGGTACAGAGAGTGGCCGCTGCGTGTGCACGCGCCGCCATCTTGAAATTACAGCAGATTTGGAGTGACACAGAAGGTTTGAAAAACTATTATGGCTTTTACGCACGCCCGGTGCTACTCTACGGAGCTCTCTTTCACCTCCGTGGATGGAAGTCGGGGGCCGGCGCTCGGCCGGGTGGCTGTCCGGTGACGGTGGATGGGGCTCGGACATGGCTTTTACGCACGCCCGGTCCTCCTCTACGGAGCACTCTTTCACCTCCGTGGATGAAAGTCGGGGGCCGGTGCTCGGCCGGGTGGCTGTCCGGGGACGGTGGATGGGGCTCGGACATGGCTTTTATGCACGCCCGGTCCTATTCTCTGGAGCTCTCTTCCACCTCCGTGGCTGGAAGTGCCACCTGCGGGGTTGGAAGTCCACGCCGCCACACGCCTGGAAGTCCACGGCGGTGCTTGGGGCCGTATGGTGGTGAACTATTTATGTTATAGTTATTTGATATATTTTATTTCGTGTAGCAACTTGTATACGTTTTACAGTTCAGTAGTTGTTGGCTTGTTGACCTCTTGTTTTGTTAAATAAAGAGCCGTTTACCAAACCCACGTCTTTCCTTGTACTTTGTTAACGCTACAATATAGTTATATACTAGATCTGTGGAATAACGACGAGGCTGACGTCAGGGTGCACGCGCGGCGTTGTTGACAAAGGACGAGGAATATACTAGATCTGTGGAATAACGACGAGGCTGACGTCAGGGTGCACGCGCGGCGTTGTTGACAAAGGACGAGGAATTTGATCGGTTTGATAATAATATTATTATATAATAGTTATTTGATATATAATTCATATATCATTATATGGGCCTGTGGAATATTTTGAAGTGCAAGTACCGTGGGCCATTGTTGACATAAAGGACGATCGATGGATTTAATGAATTGGAGTGACACAGATGGTTTTATAAACGTGTTATTTATGTAATAGTTACTTGAATAACTCTGAAACTTACGTCAGGCCCGTTCTCAGCTCTTCGTTTGTGTTTATGTCACATTAGCATATCTATCGTTTAGCCTGTTGTTGCTCGTTCATGTCTGTTCTTGGTGTTGGATTTTGTCGAATAAATTTCCCTCAAAATGCGACTTATACTCCGGAGCGACTTATATATATGTTTTTTTCACGTAATTGTGCATTTTATGGCTAATGCGACCTATATTTCGGAGCGACTTTTAGTCCGAAAAATACGGTACTATAAGTACCCTAGTCAACATAGTAGAGCACCATTCCCTGTGTACTTATTTGGTTAGTGGTTATCTAAATACATCACAAGGAAATTATTCTTTAGTATTAATGTACTGCAATTACATTAAACATGCTTGTAACGATGGACAACATAAAAAAGGGCCAGATTGCTTGACAATTTGAAATTATGTAAATTGGTTATTTTTGTTATGCCGAGGTCCCTCTCAAGGCTTGTCCCAACACAATGGGTTAAAGAACAGTGCAACTTCCCTGTTTCTCTACCTATTGAACAGCGAATCTTTGTTCAAGATCAAATAACTAACTCTGAAAAGTCTCACCACAACATCAGTAAAAAAATTCTGTTATTATTTGAATGAAAATGTCAAACACAATATTTGATCACCATTCAATGGGGATTACAAACACTCACAAATGTACACTGTTCTGAAGCCTATTTACGTCATCAGTGCAAGAAGTTGAGATGCAACTAGGTCAAACACGGAAACTACAACTCTTATTTAAAATGATCCCGTGGAAAATTGGCCCACAGTAGTTGTGGGATTTTAAAGGTCTAGTGCAGTGGTTCTTAACCTTGGTTCGATCGAACCCTAGGGGTTCGGTGAGTCGGCTTCAGGGGTTCGGCAAAGCCTCCACTGCGGAGGGCCGAACACACCTGAATGTCGTGTAAATTCGCGATAACGCATATCTGAACTGGTCTTGCAAAGGCAACAGCAGAAGTCCCACTGATTTGCTGGTATGTCATCCCCCCCCCCCCCACGAAAGAGGGGTTCGGTGAATGCGCATATGAAACTGATGGGGTTCGGTACCTTCAACAAGGTTAAGAACCACTGGTCTAGTGGCAGTGTAATTTGACAAATCAAGGAGCACGTTCACCCAAAAAAAACTATCCTTCTGTTGTCAGGGAAAGAGCATGTCAGATGCTTATTGATTAGTTGAACTTTGACAGAGGATGATGCTATGTGTAAGAGATATTGGCCACCAGTGATGATGAAGCAGCTCTGTGACTCTCTGCTCTCTAGCTGAGGAGATCACTCAGTGACGTCAGTAAAATGAGCAGGATGGAGCCAGATGGCCACTGACACTGATTGTGTAATCCAAATGAAACACATGGAGAGTGAGGTTTACGCAACACACATCTCCCACAACTATAACGTCATTGAATTTTTTTCTGTAGCTGTGTGGAAAAAAAACGAGACAAAACAAAACATTTTGTCGCCATTTTTTTATTTGTAGCAACTTTACTTAGTTGATATTAAATATTATTTGGGCTCTAATGTATATGTATGTGTATGTAAATCATGTAAAGTACTTTGGAATCAGCGTCTACTTACAAATGCTAATATTGCTACATAATGCAACTGTCACGTCTCGTCCCCAGCCGTTCCACTATGTGTCTGTTTTCATGGTTTCCGTCTGTGTGCTCGCCCCTCCCCTCCTGTGTGCCCATGATTAGTTTGATTATTCTTACCTGCCTCTTGTTACCTGTCGTATTTAAGTCCTGTCTGCGTGTCACTCCCTGTCAGATCATTGATGTCTTTTTGGTTCCTGTCTTTATCGAGTCTGTTTCTGTTTGCCATCCCTGTCGGTCAGTCTGTCATGTTATTAGTTTGCCAGTTCCCGTCTGTTTCCCTTGATGCTTCATTCCACTTCACTTTTCCCTCAATAAATCATGGTCCAAGCTGCATTTGGTCGCCCTGCTCCATCCGTTTCGTGACAGCAACTTCTGTCACTTGAATTATGCGATGAATAAACCCTTGATCGTGTTTACTAAATTCCATCCTGCTCGTTTTCTGTTTGATTAGTTATGTTTCTCAGGTAAACACAATAGGCTCGGTGCAGTGGAGGGGAAAAGGATGATGTTAGAAAAATGTATGTTATCATGCGTTCTCTAATCAATGCTTACTGCAATATTACTGCAATATATGCTTGCTGTTTGGCTTTGCTGTTTTTATGTTGTGCTACAGAAAAGAAAGGTTACAGCTGGGTCACGAGAGAGGTGACGGCTGGGTCAGGCAGGACGCAGCTACCAGCTTGCAACTCTGCAATAAGAGAACGTCTACCGAGACAATTCGTAGAAACAACATGCCTGACCACAGTTTCACGCTCTCAGATGGAGCGGCAAGGAAACGTCAAGTTTCCTGTTTCTATCATAGAGACAAAGAGAGATGCTGATTGCTCAAATTGTTTTGCAGACATTGCCATATAAGTATGCAACACCTTGTGTTTATTTTTGCTTACGAGACAAAGCCCACATACTTTTCCCCCCCTCCCTTAGGGGCTTTTGTCTCACATTGTGGTTAGGACAAATCCAAATAAAAAGAGTAGGAATGCTTACAGATATTTAGTGTAGACAGATTGTTGTAAGCTATCCGTACTGCACTCCGCGCGAACATTTGAATTAATATTCTTGTCTCATTGTGATTTCTGTTTGCTGAGTCTTTTCTCTTTACTTTATAGTACACGTCAGTAAAATAAACCCGACAGATGACATTTATACAGTTTTCTCGGTGAACAGAATACAGTATTTTAATCACAATACAGTTATCCCAAATAAAATAAAACTGTTACATGTATTCTGCAAACAGAACACTTGAACACAAGACTTGACAGTAAAAAAAGTTATGAAACCAACCCGGTGGAATAAAAAAACAACTCACCACTAAGAGTGCAAACAAGATGACTCCAC
This sequence comes from Syngnathus scovelli, assembly GCF_024217435.2. Lineage (NCBI taxonomy): Eukaryota > Metazoa > Chordata > Actinopteri > Syngnathiformes > Syngnathidae > Syngnathus > Syngnathus scovelli. The sequence goes on along the minus strand of NC_090850.1, from coordinate 3,748,879 downwards.
AGCTCCATGCGTCTGCTTTTCGGCCATCATACTTCTCCCCCTTGTAGACATAGTTTGAGAAAGAAAAACACAGTAAAATAAATATTATGTAAAATATAACTGGAGACTGTTTCCTAAACTACAAATCACTACAATTTGTGTCTTGGCTCCATCATTTTTGGATGACAAACACAAGCGCATATACTGTATATGGCATGTAAAAAAAGTGTCAGCTGTTGTGTATTCTACTTTGAATGATCCTGGTAGTATGCCAGATTGTAATCGGCATCAGTCAAAAGTATTTTAAATATTGTATTTCACACAAATGTAACAAAAAGTTGCTTAGCATATCTGAGCTCAGTTAAACAATGTAAAATTTGAACGAATGTCATGTTTGTCTCTGTGTGCCCTGCGATTGGCTGGCAACCGGTTCAGGGTGTCCCCCGCCTACTGCCCGATGACTGCTGGAATAGGCCCCAGCAAGCCCGTGACCCCCGTGACAAGTGGTACAGAAAATGGATGGATGGATGGATGGATGGATGGATGGATGGATGGATGGATGGGTGGATGGGTGGATGGATGGATGGATGGATGGATGGATGGATGGATGGATGGATGGATGGATGGATGGATGGATGGATGGATGGATGGATGGATGGATGGATGGATGGATGGATGGATGGATGGATGAAGCAAATGGGTCGCTCAATTTCAAATAAGTTGGTGACTCCTGGTATAAAACATGGAAACTAGGAGAGCCAAAAATTGTAAGACTATATCATAAATAATATAAAAGCAGCAGTGACATAAAGTCTATTTTTTCCCAGTAAGGCAAAATAGTGTGAGGCCAGAAAAAAATGAGTACAGTAAAGTGAAAGCTGAGAGGATACAACAATGACGTAACAGCTGCTGCAGGAGTTTGCCACCACTATTCATAAAAGACAGCAAACAGAGAGGGGCCAAAAGAGAGAGCACTTACCCTGATAACCTCTGGGCAGGCATAGTGCGGCGATCTGTAAAAGAGGCACACAGGGGTTGATGCTGCGGACAACTTAAAGTGGTTCACTAAATCACACACCATACCCACTCAAAGAGAATACAGCCAGCAGCCAACACACTGAAGAAGGAATGATTGAAGAGCCAACCTTTTAGCTCACCACAGAAAAACGTATTGAATATTTGGCCATTTTCCCACACTGGTATTGCATAACATTGGGAACCTGAACTTTGTTATATGAATACAACTAAATGCAATATTGCTTAATGTATATAAAATATTAGTTTGCTGGTTTGAGCTGCATGGCTAGACATCTTTTTCTTTATGCTGTAAGAAGATGAGAAAAAGGATGGAAGGCTGGGTGGCCACCATATTTTTTTTGCCAACACAATTACTGTATTGGGTTAAAAAAGTGAGCCTGTAACACTGTATGAAGGCCAAATATGTTACATTGTTCAGAGCTCAGCTGTTCTCCAAAAGCATGAAAAAATGGTAAAATATCTCTTCCAAAAACACAAACACACATGAAAGAAAAATGTCACTTTGTCAACATTTGCTGGTTTTTCATGAACCTAAACACTTTGAAAACACAATAGAGTAAAAGAGTTAAAGAATAAATGTTTTTCATGAACCTAAATACTGTTAAAACAGTAAATTAATTAATGATTAAAAAAATGAAGACGTAAATATGGTTGACTGTTGGAGTCGTATCAAAAATATTTACATCTTGATTTGCGTCAAACTAAAAATATGAGTACAGACGACAATAACACCAGGCTTAAAATACAGACAGGGGCTCCCAAATTTTAATAGTGAAGATAGAAAACACAGTTTTAAGTTATTGTGAGATAGAGATAGAGATAGAGAGAGAGAGAGAGAGAGAGAGAGAGAGAGAGAGAGAGAGAGAGAGAGAGAGAGAGAGAGAGAGAGAGAGAGAGAGACATTTTTGTAATGTAAGAGGTGTCTTGGTTTAATATCTAATGTGTGAGAGAGAGAGAATTCCAGTCATTAATTTATCTGAATAATTTTTCCAAACATGGCTTAATGGAGCCATTATTGTGACATTTGCTCAATGACTTATCGGTCTGTGTTGATTCATTGTATAATGAATAAAGCAGCTAGCGTGACTCCCTTAAAGTAGCTTATCAAATTTATGTGCAAAACAAACACTTCTTTGTTTGACTGCACATTCCATCACTTATTTATGCTGATGAAAATGAACGTGAAGTAGTTCAATTGAATAATTCAGGCAACTGCTATCACATGTTCCCAGTCTTCCTGTTGGAGCAACACTGAGTAGTGTTTAATAACCCTTATTGATCACGAACAAAAGCACTAAGACAAACCATAAGATTGGACAAAAAGTCTAGACTGAAACAAGCCTAAAAAATCTGTGGGAAAGCTATATGGACTGGATTTTCTAGAGTTCAGACCAAAATGAACCCTTACAAAAGTGATGGAAAAGTTCACATTTCATGAAAGGAAGTATGTGCTCATGATAACAATTATACAAGCTCATCTCTGAAACCCACAATGTCACGTGTTTGCCTTACATGGCTTATTCTGGTAGAATTTCCTTAATCTTCATTTATGCAACACATGATGGCAGCAGGAAAATTAACTAAGTCTACAAAAATGTTTTGTTAATGAAGTTAATGAAAATACACCCATAATGAATTGGTAGCGACTTTACTTTGCAGATAATGAGCCAAAACAAACTGCCAAATCAGCAAAGTAGTTACCCAGGGGCACAAAATGGAATGTTTTGGGCTCATAAGTGGATTTGCCAGCAACTCTCCTATGTCATGTTATTCCATATGAACCAGTCACATGTGGTAAGATTCCTCTGGAGTCGCATAAAAAATATGAAACCAAAATGGAAAATTGGCCTGTACAGTGGAGCCTCGGTTTTCGAATGTCCCGGTTCTCGAACAAATCGGTATTCGAACAAAAAATTTAAGATTGTCGGACGAAATTCGGAGGTCGAACCTCGCGAGGTGAGCCGAGAGGACCCGCATGCCGACTGACTCCGTTCGTTATTACGTTGTTGTTACTCTGAGGATTGCATCAACTCTAATCATGCCTCCAAAGGAAGAAGTGGGAGCAGTAAAGCCATCCTAAAACACAAAGACGCTCCTAAAGCAATGCGACACTGAGCGCCCGGCGCGCCGCGGTTGCGCGATCGGACTAAATTAAGCTCCCTGCGCACTGAGGTCCACTTAAATTTTGGAAAGTGCATCAGGACTTTAAAAATATTTTCTAAATTTCAGCGACGGCTCTGTCACAATAATGCGACCAGCGCGGTGCAGTTGCGCGGTCGGCGATGCGCTACGGTTGCGCGTTCAGCGGTGCGCTGCAGTTGCGCGATTGGACAAAAATGCGCAAATGAAAAAATGCTTATAAAAGGTGGGGTTTTTTTCTGGCTTGGAACGGATTACTTTTTTTCTCCATTATTTGTAATGGGAAAATATGATTCGGAATTCGAACGATTCACTTCTCGAACAGCCTTCTGGAACGGATTCTCTTTGAAAACCGAGGCTCCACTGTATTTCAATTTGGACCTTCATTGAAAGATTCAAATAAGGTCAAAATTTGATTTGATCAGTTCATCCTCACGTTCTGCAGGAGCCTGATAATTGTATTAGGTGTGTTTAACGAGGGAAACTTGGAAAACATGTAGGAATGCGGCCCCCGAGGACTGGAGTTTGAGACCCCTGATTTAAAGGTAAGCCATTTAAATGTGAACAATTTGCTTATGCTATTCCTTTATAGTGAACAGATATTTGGTACCAACAACTAAACCAAGCTACAGTTTGAAGGCCAGATTTTTGTGATACAAAAAAGAGACAAAGTTAAAACATTAAAAACTTGTTTCCACCATTCTGAGGACCTATAACCTGTACATCTCACTGAGGAAAAACTGGATGTAAAAATAGTGAAAAAAATATATATATAAAAACTTATGCCTTTATGTATTTTAGCCACTCACCCACAGCTGGTTTCTAGTAGACTCTCCCCAACCTGCAGAGAGGCCATGCCAAAGTCTGCTATCCTAATGTTGTTCTTCTCATCTAATAACAAATTCTCAGGCTTCAAGTCTCGGTGGCTAGGCGAGAGGGCACAAACGACACAAAAAAAAGGGTTACAACTCAAACACAATAAAATATTGGTCTTGACATACCCTGTTCACTTCGATACAGACAGAGCTTGAGCACTGGTTGCAGCTCAGCTCAGCGGTGGTACCATGAGACACTCATCTTCATATTGTTGCCAAGTTGCAACCCATTTGATAGAAGTTAAGAACAATAAAGCTTGGTGTTTAAAATAGCCTCTGCATATATATGTGCAGTATATTGAACTTTAAAAAAATGAGTTTGTTCAATTAATGAATGAGTTCAAGATTAGCTTGTGACACGACCATATATGAGTAACATTTCTTGACAGTGACCCAAAATTGTATGCTGAATTCACGTGACAACTTTATAAGACTGAGTACCGTTCTGAAAAATGTGAATATGTAGCCCTGTCTATGGTGTTTTATTGCTTCTGGAGATTGCAATGTACTGTAAGGACTTGGACTACCAGATTCAGGTTAGTGCTAGCACAATACTCCTCAAGTTCTTCACCCTTGTCATTGACATTGAAAAAAGAACCCCATAGAGCAGGGGTGTCAAACTCATTTTTGTCACGGGCCACATCGTAGTCATAGTTTCTTTTTGAAGGTCATTATAACTGTCAATGCCTTATATTACTATATAGAAGTATAGGCTACACAAGAAACTGATGAAGAAAACGTTTTGAAATCAGAAACAAGTAAAAACTTTGAATATTTTAAAAAGATGAATGATACTAATTTCGAGCATTTTTTTTAAGTGAAGACAAATTGTAATTTCAGTATTGAATGAAGTCGTACTTTTAGCGGGCCACATAAAATGATGTGGCGGGCTGTTTCGGACCCTCGGGCCTAGAGTTTGAAACCTATGCCATAGAGTATGATTTGCATTTGCATCAATACGATTGATTACAGCTGGAGTCTTTCCTCCATAAGAGACCAGCTCCCAATGAATGGTTCTCCATCTGCCATACAGGACTGTCTCAGAAAATTTGAATATTGTGATAAAGTTCTTTATTTTCTGTAACATAATTAAAAAAACAAAAATGTCATCAATTCTGGATTCATTACAAATCAACTGAAATATTGCTAGCTTTTTATTATTTTAATATTGCTGATTATGGCTTACAGCTTAAGAAAACTAAAAAATCCTATCTCAAAAAATTAGAATATTTCCTCAGACCAAGTAAAAAAAAAAGATTTATAACAGCAAAACAAAATCAAACATTTGAAAATGTCCATTAATGCACTCAGTACTTGGTTGGGAATCCTTTTGCACGGATTACTGCATCAGTGCAGCGTGGCATGGAGGCAAGCAGCCTGTGGCATTGCTGAGGTGTTATGGATGCCCAGGATGCTTCAATAGTGGCCTTTAGCTCATTTGCATTGTTGGATCTGGTGTCTTTCAGCTTCTTCTTCACAATACCCCACAAATTCTCTATGGGGTTCAGGTCAGGGGAATTGGCAGGCCAATCGAGAACAGTAATGGCATGGTCAGTACATCATTTACTGGTGGTTTTGGCACTGTGGGTAGGTGCCAGATCATGCTGGAAAATGAAATCATCATCTCCATAGAGCTTTTCAGCAGACGGAAGCATGTAGTGCTCTAAAATCTGCATTTACTCTGGACTTGATGAAACACAGTGGACCAACACCAGCAGCTGACATGGCTCCCCAAACCATCGCTGACTGTGGGAACTTCACACAGGATTTCAAGTAACTTGGATTTTGCTTATCTCCAGCCTTTCTCCAGACTCTGGCGCCTTGACTTCCAAATGAAATACAAAACTTGCTTTCGGCTGAAAAGAGGACTTTGGACCACTCTGCAACTGTCTAGTGCTTCTTTTCCATAGCCCAAGTCAGACGCTTCAGAAGTGGCTTGACCATGGGAATACGGCCCATTTCCCGGAAACGTCTGTGAACAGCGGCTTTTGATACCTGGACTCCAGCTTCAGTCCACTGTCTTTCAAGCTCCCCCAAATTCTCGAAGCGACTCTTCTTCACAATGCTGTTAAGGGTGCGGTCATCTCTCTTGGTTGTGCAGCGTTTCCTGCCACATTCCCCCCTTCCAACAGACTTTTTGTGGATGTGCTTTGAAACTGCACTCTGTGAACAGCTTGCTCTTTGAGAAATTCCTTTTCGTATCAATGATGGTCCTCTGGACAGCAGTCAGATCAGCAGTCTTCCCCATACTTGTGATTTAGTTTACTGAACCAAGCTGAGTGTTTTTCAAGGCTCAGGAAACCCTTGCAGGTGTTTCGAGTTAATTAGACGATTCAAGTGATTAGTTGAATACCCTACTAGTATACTTTTTCATGATATACTAATATTTTGAGATATGATATTTGAGTTTTCTTAAGCTGTATGCCATGATCAGCAATATTAAAATAATAAAAGGCTTGCAATATTTCAGTTGATTTGTAATGAATGCAGAATGTATGACATTTTTGTTTTTTTTAATTGTATTACAGAAAATAAAGAACTTTATCACAATATTCTAATTTTCTGAGACAGTCCTCTATATGCTGAGACAAAAACAAAATTGCTTTTTTCTCGGCACACATTAGTATCTAGCTACCGTGTCCTTATTTGGATATCTCAGCACCATTTGATATCCAAGGTTAGGGGTTGCATAAATGCAGGTCATTCGTGTACCATACCTGGAGCTTCTCCCTAACTTTGTCTCCATATGACCATGTGAACTAGGACAAGCCCAGACTGTAGGTTTTTGGTAACGTCATGTAAGTAGTAGCTGGCAGCTTTAATTCTATGAAGATTAATTTTCCAGATCATTATGTTGGTAACATTTTAATATAGTTTCTTACCTTTAATCCAGTACCTGGAATCATCACCAATGCATTATTTATCAAAAGTCACAAAATAAATGATTAAAATTAATGGCCCCAAAGGGTACTTTGGTTTTGATATTGCCCCCATATAGATAAGGCAAAGTGGCCTCAGCCAACCTTGCTCAACTTGGATTCGAGTTCTCTTGTCATGGTAGATGCCGGATCCTTTGTCCCATGAGCGGATTCGGGCATTGGGGCAGGAGCATTACCAACATCGGCTCCCTTCTCCATGAGTTTGTCTGGATTCGGAGCTATTTTTACACCTCTCAGATAAGTCTCAAAATAGTTAGTGAAGATTATGGGTTATATGTTTAATGCAACACACCATATAGAATGGCTGTGGCAGAAGTCGAGGGCTGATATGATCTGTCGGAAGAATTTTCTTGCTTCTTTAGGCGTCAACCGGCCTTTCTTGACTAGGTAGTCAAAAAGCTCTCCACCAGAGACATGCTCTAGCACCAGGTACCTGAAAAGAGGGGAGATTATGCAATTTAAACATTGTTCAACTGACAGGCTTGCTGTGCCCTAATTGTTTATTTGTTCAGGTGTGAATACAATAACATTGAGGAGTGCGTCAAACAAATGAAACTGTTAAACATCAACTGCAATTTAAGTGAACCTTGTTGCGAATGAACACCCACAATTGGGTCCACGTATGGTCAAGTGTACATACGGCATAAAACAAAACCCAAAAACGCATAAATAAAAAAGAAGGGGGGGAAAGGATGGCATAATAAAAAAGGGACTGAATTGTTGTTTTATTACCATATCAGGCTCTACTTGATGTAGCAACAGAGTTAACTCAGTGCCCCACACATCAAAATAATAGAGTTGTATTGTACAGTGGGTCGCAACACAGTATGCATCATTATAGTACATAGCTGTATTTTTGACTTTTAAAAATAAGAACATTGAAGAATCTGATGTTTTTTACTTGTTAAACATCAACTTACATTTATGTAATTGACTCTGATTTCTAATCTGTTGTTTGCAATTTACTGAAATCAGAAACTAACAAAATAGTTGACTTTTTCTTGAATACGATCAATGTTAGTGGTTTTTCCATTAAAGTAGCTATAGCATGCTAAATCAACTTTGTTGGGATGCTGTTTTTTTTTGCATTTCTTTTTTTTTAATTGTTTTTGCTTTTGTTCCATATTTTAATAGTTTCAGCACAATTAGAGCCTTTTGCAAACAAAATGTGGCATTCCGACCACTGTGGCACTGTGGAGGCCTCTGCGTTAACTGTTTTGAAAATGTGGGTTTTGAGTTGACGGCTGCGTCAAAACAATCAATGAAAACTGTAATTAGTGACAGAAAATTACATCACACAATTAAAATCTATGACTAGACTTAACTGCTGCAAATAGAGACTGTGGGTTTAGCGATACCCTAAAATTTATATCAATACGAGCCAACCTACATTGGCTCCCGTGCCATTTGAGATGTGACTCCAAGCTTATGTTACTAACCTATAAAATATTACATGCTTAGCGCCTTCCTATAGCGTCGACCTAGTTGTACCACACATTTCGTCTTTTACCTTCGTTCACAAAATGCTGGTCATTAAGTGACCCCAAGGGCCAAAGAGAAGTCCGCAGGGTCGAGAGCATTCTCTATTTGGGCTCCAAAGCTTTCGAATACCCTACCCACAGATATTAGAGCTGCTCAGGAGAAGCATCAAGACACGATTAAATACGCATTTCTATGCTCTTGCCTTTGATTAAACTACGCTGGCAGGTTTGACTGCCGTTTGTGCTAAAGGGAAATGTGCTTTCGGGAGTTTGCAAGCATATTTTAAGGTTGTGTTAAACTTATAATCATATTAATATAATATCTAGTATTGGAATGCTCGTGTGGATTGGTGGTTGGCGAAGAATGTGCAGGCAAACTGCATGAACTTGTTTTCTTGGAAGTGTTGTGTATAGGCCCAGACAGTGAGTACCGGACGAGATAATCTGAAGGTCGTTGAGGAACGAGAACAACAGCACGTCTATGTTGCCCGGCTTCGCGGGGAAATTCCAACCAGCTGACCTCAGCGATAGCGCCGACGCGGGGAGGAGATGGCCATCGACCAATCATCTCACAATATTTTGCATGCTTTAATATTCATATTGTGTTTCTTTAAAACTGGGCAACCCGGAAGAATGTGTCGTCTTTTGGTGGTCACAAAAACGCACGAGTTTTAGTGTGAGGGACCCGGGACCCAGGCCTGTATTAGTGCGCTTTGTCAGGAATAAATAATTGGTAAATTTGGTCTGATTGATCTACTGGTCTTCTCTTTGACAGAACGAACTCGCAAAATTGTTAGGTGCGCCAGTGTGTGGATTAGGACATAGCAATTTATGTGTTAAGTGTTGATCGCAATTTGGAGTCAGATCAATAACTAGAATCCGTAACCTAACAATTTCTTGGTGACCCCGACGTGATGTCAAGAGAAGGGTAATTGACAACTCGTGGTCTTTAGCCAAGACACCGGACAGTGTCAGGGACACTGTCTCCCGGTTGGCGAACCGTTTGGAATAAGCGCACAACGTTGAGCTGGTACGACGTCTCCTCAAACCCTGAGCTCATCACCGATAAGGTAAGCAGTATACCTGTTACTATAAGTCGAAATGCTGCAAATTGAAAGAGGAAATTTAAGAGGAGACTGTCGTTCAGATCAAATAAGGTGTGCATGAAGTTAAGATACATACGGTGAATAAGTTTGGAATTTACGTGTGTAACGTGTACGGTAAAGTCAGGGACTTACGCGTACTACTGATAGGTCAGGGACCTAGTGCTTCGTCGTGGCGGACAAGGGTGCGGTGACGATCGTATTCAAATAGCTGGGGTTAATAAAGAGATCCCCGAGGGGAAGTGAGGCCTCCTCAAAAAATATCCGGTGGTAACAGTTCCTCCTGTGAGAGATCAGACCGCTAAAATATCCAAAATGAACCAAATTGGGGGGAGAGTGTGTGTGCGCGCAGAGGATCCTCATGAGTGGGTGTGTATATGAGTGTGTGTGAGTGAGATGTGTGTTCTATGGAAGAAATCAGTAATGGAGAATGTTTAGGAGGCTTTTGAGCGATAATAGGGAAATTGAGAAGTGGACAATGGTGTGTTTAAGTTGGTTAGAGAAACTAAGATGAGCAAGGTGTGGCAGTAGAGAAAAAGAGGTGTGTGACAGAAAGTTACTAGAACGGTGGCTTGATAGGATGAGAATAAGAGACAACAAATGTTGTGTAGAAGACATTGAAAGACGTCGAATGTGAACATGATGAAGGGCGCAACAGCAAAGTTGGCCTGCCCTTTGAGAGGTTGAGACTGATGACCGTGCCTGCACTCGCGCGTAGTCGCGGGTCTGGGCTGTGCGCGTGGGCCTGTGCTATGCTCGTGCGGGCGGTGGGCCGACATCATGATTATTGCAGGAAATGGCCAGCCTGTAACCAGTCAACATTGATGCCGCGACCCCCTCGCACGGGGGGTGCTATAGCCCGGGCGGGGCAGGGACCGTGTGAGTTTCTCAGTGAATGTTTGAAGCAGTGAGATTGAGCGGTTGTGTGCGCGCTCGGTGTGTGCGTTTATGTGCACACCCTGTGTGGGTGCAGGCGTGTGAGGAGGAAGACGGCATGGCTCAGAGAATGTTCAAGAAAGGGGGGCTAACTCGTAAATAATGAGGAGCTATTGGGAGTAATCTGTTTGTCCTTTCTTTAAGGTTAGGTTAGGTTAGCAACACGAGCGATTTAGAGGTTCAAAGGAAAGACAGTTAAAAGAAAATAACATTTTTGATTTGGACAATTGCAGGCTAACAAGAGCATGAGAAAGAAGGGTAGAGAAAGCGGTGAAAATACACAAGGAAAGAAATGAATACAAGGGCATTTATCCATCTTTGCATGATGTGACACACCCGAGTGCCCTGACACTCGGAGTGAGCTATGTTGGACCGCCGCCGTACGGCGACCCCGGAGTAATGGCTCCGGTGGTGACGCTGGGTGGCAGGATGGTAGTGGATGTCGAGGGCGAAGGCGAAAGGGCGGATCAGAGTATTGTACAGTTGATTGAACAAGCAGTAAATAAAGAGAGGCGACGAGCCCTCAACCGTCCAATGTGACGAAAGGAGAAAGCTGGCATAGACTTACTGCCGAGAATGAGGAGCTAAAAAAGAAAATTGATCAAGCCGATGAGCAGCGTAGACAGGAAGCGCAGATGTTAAAATGGGCAACAGAGAGAGAGAGAGAGACACGGAGAAAATATAATTTGCGGAGTGGTTAGGGACAGATGACACAGGCCGAGGTGCAGAAAAATGAATTGATGTGTCCGCTGGTGACCACATCGGGTGGTCAGCACTACGAGCCCATGGTGCTCCGTGATGTGACCGCGATGATGGAAAAGATGCCCCCACTTCACAGAGGAGGCAAGGTGTGGCTGAACAAATTTTTGGCTCTGATGAGTGGGCAGAGCTGTACACTCGGTGACATGCGCCAGATGTTGGCAGGAGTATGCTCCCTGGTGCAACTGCAGGCAATTGAGGAAGCAGCAGGCACAGGGAGACTGGGGAGGGAGGTGCCCTTGCCACAAGTAGCAGCGCCCCTGTTTGAAAACATTAAATTGACAACCCACCGATCTGGCCCCCACTATGTTTCCTTATGATGTGAAAATGTCACCTGCACAACATTATGTAACGTGTGGAGAGTTGGATTGAAACCACAGGTCGCCATCCGGCTCTCACGCACGAGGCAGAGGTGCTCTTCCGAACGGCGCTGCTGGATGGACTTCCGCCAGATGTGAAGAAGCAGCTAATGTCAGATCCTGACATTCTGGTTTGTACCGAAGAACGATTTAAACGTCATCTTTTGCATCACTGCAGAATGTTCACTGAGTCACAAGCTAAAGTTGAAAACGAGACAGACGCATTGTCTAAACAGTTGTTGAAATTACAGTTGGCAAAAATGCATGGTGAAGCTAAACAGTCTAAATCACAGAAAAAGGGAATGCAAATGTCACAGGCTCTTCAGGTGGTGGGGCGCGGAAGGGGCCAGTTCCGGGGCGGATACAGAGGCCGGGGAGGGAGTGCACCTGCTTACCCGGGGAGGGCAGCATACAAACCCCATTCGCCCAACGCATGTTTCATCTGCGGCGAAACCGACCACTGGGCAAAAGAATGCCCACACTATCAACCGCGCAGAGCCACCCGCCCACAAACGCACGGAGGTCAGTACTACCAACATGATGATCTCTGGTGTGGACAATTTGAATAGGGCTGCCCGGGGAGCCAGGAAAACAGTGGCCCGGCGGAGCCAATGTTTCATGTGACAGTGGAAGGAAAACCTGTGAAGATGCTGGTGGACACAGGAGCAACTTATTCATCAATAAACACTGCCCTTCCTGTATCCTCACTGTCAAAGAAAACAACAACTTTAGTCGGCTTCTCGGGACAACCACGTACTCTGCCTTTTACCAAACCACTTGAAACTGTGATCACCCGGACAGGGTGGAGACTGTGGTACAAATACATCCATTCCACAGACACTCCGATCAATTTGATGGGAAGGGACTTGCTGTCAGCCGTTCAAGCCAGAATTCTGTGTGGGCCAGAGGGAGTGATTATTCAATTTCCAGATGGCGTCAGCATCCAGTGCTCACAGCAGCTACAACAACATGGTCAGTGGCTGATGGCGCCCCTAACGGCAGAAGCAGAAACTGCAACCATCTACTGGGCCAGGCTGGAGCCAGAGACCCCTGCTGGTGGCGGTGTGTTCTCGACCTACCTACTATGGAAGCCCTGGATCTGCTCACTGGCGCCATACCACCCACCTGTTGATCCTTTGTATTGCACTCTATATTATGACCGAAAAAGTGATGATGTATATCGGGATTTGTTTGAAGAAACTGAAGGGCACATGTGGGATTTAACTTCATCATGCATTTTGATTGGTAAAGAGGGAGTCGCAGCGGCAACTGAATTGACATATGAACAAATGCAGTGGTTCAAAATGACAGAGAAAGGGGTGCCACACATTTCGCTGGCTCTTGCCCCAGGACACGAGGCCAGACAATTGGGCTCAATGGTCAAGCAGTTGTTGCAACAGACTGATTGGCGGAAAACTCACATTCCTAATTTGTACTGGTCTGAGTCTCAGAATGCATACCAAATTAAACAACCCATGGCAGACACAGGATTGCTGGAGATGATGTTGGTGTCCCGCACACTCAATATCGTTGGCCGAAAGAGGCGGACCAAGGCATGGAAGGCACTCTGTGTGGCCTCTGGGACGCAGGGGTGTTGGAAGTGTCCGACGGCCAAATCGCACTCCTTGCTGTGGCGTTACCAAACTGGGTGGAGCTTGGGTCAAGGTGGACAGGAGCTGCATTGTGCACTGAGTTTGATAGAACTGAGGAGATTTGATAAAAAATTGAATAATGCGTAGAGCTACAGAGAAAAGCATCATAGTCAGAGATTAAACAGATTTGGATAAAACAAGAGCGAGATCTGATATTTTGGCTCGTCAGGCTTAAGAAGGCTATTATCAGTAGGGTAAAACTAACCTGTCTCACGACGGTCTAAGCCCAGCTCACGTTCCTTAGTTAGAGTTAGATACATTTTAGAATAGGACATTTGGACTAAAGTGGATTCGGTCAAGAGGAACAGGGGCATTTTGGCATTTTAACAGGGATTGACAGCAAGGGAGATTGAGGATAGAACATCTGGACAGCAATGACGTAAATTACATTAAAAACTGCCCATTCTAGGGAGAGTGTTAGCGTTTTTCAAATTATCCTTATCGTATGATTATGTTGGAATGCAACCCGTAATAAATAACCTACCTTGTCTCATCCTACACAAGGTCGTAAAACATCCCCTGATATGTTTTGACTAGAGCACAAGGGCTTCCTATTCAGTCTACTCTTACCCCCACTCTTTCTCTTAATAAATATGCCTTTGCAGTTGGGAGAGGCTCCAGATTTCATTCCTGTAGCGAGTGATCTCTCCACCTGCAGGTGTCTAAAAGAACTTGCCTGTCTCCCGTGTGGTTCTTGCAAAATAAGTTGGAGTGAGCAAATCTCTAACATTTTGGTGCCGAAACCCGGGACCTCTCATACCCATCATCTGGCTGACGGAGGACGACGCGGACCTGGTCAAGAAAGACCTGGGAAGGAAATTCTTCGCTGGGCCAGCATCTTAGGTCTGCCTTCGTCTGACAGAGGTGGATTGACGGGACCCGGCAGTGCAACGAACCAGGGGACAAGTAAGTTAAAGGCCTGAAGTTGTGTTGTGTTGTTAAACGCGTAACACGTAGAGGTGCACGAGAGCCAGCTTGGGTTCAAGTCCCAGTGGAAGAAACAGGCTAAGAAAGGCAGAGCTTCTTTTTCATTCATCGAAGAAGTGTGTAGACTCTTTGATGTCTGTTTTTCCGAGCCGAGGGATCTGGCTTGGGTTAGAGTCCCAGTGGAAGGAACGTGCTAAGAAACACGGAGCTTCTTTTTTGTTAATCAAAGAAGGGCGTAGATTTTTCTTTGTATGTTTTTCCAAGCCAAAGAACAGCTTGGGTTCAAGTCCCAGTGGAGGAAACGGGCTAAGAAAAACAGAGCTTCTTTTTCTTAATTGAAGAAGTGCGTAGATTTTTTCTTTTGTCCGTTTTTCCAAAGCTGTTTGGGAGGGTTTTACACCCATCCCTGGATAGGCCTGGGGAAAAAAAAGCGCTGGAGTTTGTGTGATTGAGTGTGTAACTGGTAGGATAAATTGACTAAATAGCAGTTCTAGCATTGATCCACGGCAATAATACAGGCTAGTAATTTGTTGAAAGGTCGATTTAAACCTGCATTGAGGATCCTCAAAGAGTCAAAGAAATAAAAAAGTAATAATAATAATAATAATAATAATATTTTTGAGAAAAAGAAATTGTAGAACCTAAAATTACTAGAATTAAGATGGGAAATAAAAACGGTAAATCTCTACCTCTTGACGGAGATGAGAAGTACATGGCGAGTAGATTTCTTAATTGTATGCAATATATGCCGAAGTGGAAGAAAAAGTATGGAGTAGAAGGGAAGTTGAGAGTTGAAGTGTGGAAGATAGTAGTTGATGTTTTAGAAGAGAGTGTGGATAAAAAGAAAAATGGACTGAAAAAGAAAAGAAAAGAGAGAGAATTGGATTGTGCTAAAATGTGGTTGAAAGCTTCACAAGAGAGAAAAGAACAAATCCAAAAGACAAAAGATAGAAAGATGAAAGGTGATGAGGCTGAGACTATGTTTGTCAGGCCGGAAGACAATGAGGCCGCAGTGCGCAGGCGCACTGCCGCGGCCATGACTCCAGCCGAAACTGAAGGCGCAGCTCAAGCAGAGGAGCAAGAGGGGCCTTCCGCTCGTACGCAAAACTTGTATCCAAGCTTAACAAACCTGCAGCCCCCCTCCCCATATAACAGCAAAAGAAGTCAGGGTCACATTATTAGAAGTCCTGTACAAACAAGAAGTTTGACCACTGCTGCTAAATTTTCTCAAAATATAGACAATGTTGATGTGTGCCCAATGATACAGGTGCCAAACCCTATTGTAGGCGAAGGCCAACCCCCACATACATATGTTTTCCGGCCATGGACTCTGGAAGAGGCAAGAAAAGCAGTTGAAGGGGTTACCCCTGTTGCTGAAGACCCAGATATATGGGCATAGGACATGGCTGGAATTATACATTCCTATAGACTGAATGGACATGAGGTAAGAGAGGCTGCAATGTCCTCCTTGGGAAAAGACTGGGCAAAGGTTAGAGGAAATTATACAGGTAGAAATAATCAAGGGCCTTTTCCCTATCCCATTGAGGGAAATCAATTGGGAGGGGAGTATGCAGCACAATGGAATGGTCTTGTGCAAAGAGTGCGAACTATATTTCAAAGCCTGGCGAAGATACTGATGATTTTCGTTTGAGATTTGAAAAAGAATTCAGGGTGCATAGTGGCATCCCATTCAATGATACAGCTGAGAGTGCTTATCAACAACAGCTTAAAAATGCGCTCCTCACTAATTTCCGCCCTGAAATAGGCAACTGGGTGAGGAAACATTTGGTGGAAGTGGATGTTGTAAGTGTGACAACAACTATGCAATGGGCCAGACATGCTGAAAAAGTGATCAAAAAAGGCAAAAGTTCTGATGTATTTCATCTAGATAATGATGATGATGAACTAGATGAAGATACAACAGTCTTCTTCCAAGGGTCCCAGCAAGGTCACAGGCCGCCATATAAATCAAAACCCCCATCAGATACAAACTGTTGAAACTGTGGGAGACGAGGACACTTTGCAAGGGAGTGTCGTCGGGCAAAACAATATCAATCAAAGGGTGCAGGAAGGGGCAGAGGAAAGGCCAAATTCTCAGCATGACTAGATTCCCCCCCTTTGACCTCTGATGCTCCTATAGAGGAAGAAATAGTAGATGTCCATACAGCATGGGACATTCTGAGTGCATTAAAAGAAAAACCATATGTTACTCTAAACATTGGAGGCAGTGATGTTGAGTTTTTGTGTGATACCGGGGCTTGTAAAACCGTGATAAAAACTAAAGTCCCAAATCTAAAGGCCTCCCAAAATACTATTTGGGTGAAATCTGCTGATGGGCAGGTACACAAGGAGAGTATCTCTAATCCAGTTGAAGTGAGAGATAAGGAAACTGGAAGCATGGCTTCAGTTTTGATTGTCCTATCCCCAAAATGTCCCATAAACCTGTTGGGACGAGATTGATGACTCTGTTGGGAATTGCAATAATTCCAGTAAAGGATGGCATGCGAGCATGTAGAGTGAGAGATGTGGACTCATATGCTGCACAAGCAGGTGAACAGATTTGCTGCTCCTATGCCATCCCTCCTGAACGAAATCCTAAACTCCCAAGCAGATTGCTGAGTGAAGCTCAAAAACAATTGTCCCAACCTGAATCAGAAATGACTTGTACTGAATTACATGTCACCATGAATATTCTCACTGATCCACAAGATGACTATATTGGAAGTTTTCTCAGCGACACAGAAGTAACTTTAACAATCACTGCTCTGTACACTGATCGCAGGTCATTTGCGGCTGCTGCTGTGCTCTTGCCCGTTCCTCAGAAAGACAGATACAAATTGTCGGCTGTACCCCACATCTCATTGTTTAAACCTCACAGTATAACGTGGGCAGATGTGGGTTCCCGAATTAAACTTGCTGGATCTGTGACTGATTATGAGGACAAAGGTGATGGGTGGAGCTACAGTACCAGTTGTGACGTGTGGAAGCAAACAGTGTGTGAAGTAGCTGTAGGCAGAGCAGGCGCTTGTGCGCTTCCCTGACTAGTTGACATTTATTTGAAGGAGGAGGGGGAATTGGCTGGGCTTCCTGAAAAACTGTGGACCAAGGGCCCATCTGATGTAGGACTTTTAAAATCCATTTCCCCAGTACAGATCAAACCAAGATCAGAGTGGCGTCCAAGAGTTAAACAATATCCTTTAAAACAGGAGGCAATGAACGGGATTGCCCCTGTTATAAATGATCTTTTGACAGGAGGAATCATTAGGGAGTGTTCGGATTCTCCTTGCAACACTCCCATTTTTCCAGTCCAAAAGGCCGACAAAATTAATTGGCGAATGATACAAGATTTACGAGCAGTGAATGATGCAGTGCAAACAAGAGCACCCAATGTGCCTGACCCACACACACTTCTGAACACTTTGAAACCTAATCAGAAGTTTTTCACAGTAATTGATCTCAGCAATGCATTTTTCTCAGTGCCAATTCACCCAGACTCACAGTTTTGGTTCGCTTTTACCTTTAAAGGACAAAGCTATACATACACGAGATTGCCACAAGGATTTGCTGATAGTCCAACTATTTTCGTTCAAGCTATCATGGCCTGTTTGGCTGATTTTCAGATGTCAAACAAAAGCCAACTTCTAGTTTATGTAGATGATCTCCTGGTAGCCTCTGAAACTGAAGCTGCTTGCAAGGTAGACTCCTTAGCATTGTTACACTATCTCTGCAAAACAGGGAATAAAGTGAGCAAAAATAAGTTACAATGGGTCAGACAGGAAGTGAACTATTTAGGTCACACTTTGTCGGCTTCTGGAAGACAGATACAAAGAACCAGAAAGCAGATTATTTCAGATACACCGAAACCTGAAACAAAGAAACAAATGATGTCATTTTTGGGGCTCTGCAATTACTGCAGAGCATGGATCCCACATTATGCGGAAAAAACACAACCGCTGCTGGATATTGTGCATGGAGTTCCCATGACAATGACAGAATAAATCATGTGGACACCAGTAGCGGATGATGCTTTTGTAGTGCTGAAACAGGCTCTGATAGAAACCACAACTCTTATCTTGCCAGACTACAATAAAACCTTTGTGCAAACAGCAGACTGCAGGAATGGTTTTATGACCTCAGTGTTGCTGCAGAGTCATAGTAGCAAACTAAGACCAATTGCATTTTATTCAAAAAAACTGGATCCAGTGGCTCTGTCTTTGCCGGACTGTGTCCAAGCAGTATGCGCGGCGGCGCTTGCAGTGAGACAATCTGCAGATGTGGTGCTCTTTCACAAAATGGAGCTGCTGGTTCCACATGCTGTAGATGTGTTGCTGCTGCAAAGCAAAATGAACTTTTTGTCGCCAGCCAGACATCTGTCCTACTCTGCTATACTTCTGTCACAACCACACATCGTGATAAAGAGGTGCACAATCCTTAACCCAGCAACGTTGATCCCGTTGCCAGGGGATGGAACACCACATAACTGTTTGGATGCTACAGAACATCTACAGCTGCCCAGAGAAGATTTAAGTGACACGCCACTTGACAAGGGGGAAAAGTGGTTTGTGGATGGATCATGTTCAAAGGATCCTAAAGGAAACAATCAAAGTGGTTATGCAATTGTGAAATTGCCAAACCAGATTGTTGAAGCAGAGAAGCTTCCATACACCAGGTCAGCACAGGCTGCTGAGCTGATTGCTCTAACAAGAGCTTGTCAATTAGCGGAAGATAAGGAAGTCACTGTATACACAGACAGTCAGTATGCGTTTTCTACTCTGTTCTATTTTGCGAAACAATGGGAGCGCAGAGGGATGACAACATCAACCGGTAAGCCGGTTACCCATGCCTCCTTGTTAAAAGAATTGTTGCAGGCCATTCTTTTACCTGCTAAACTATCCATCCATCCATCCATTTTCTGAACCGCTTAGTCCCCACGGGGGTCGCGGGCGTGCTGGAGCCTATCCCAGCTGTCATCGGGCAGTAGGCGGGGGACACCCTGAACCGGTTGCCAGCCAATCGCAGGGCACACAGAGACAAACAACCATTCGCACTCGCACTCACACCTAGGGACAATTTGGAGTGATCAATCGGCCTACCAAGCATGTTTTTGGGATGTGGGAGGAAACCGGAGTGCCCGGAGAAAACCCACGCGGGCTCGGGGAGAACATGCAAACTCCGCACAGGGAGGGCCGGAGGTGGAATCGAACCCGCACCCTCCTAACTGTGAGGCGGACGTGCTACCCAGTGCGCCACCGAGCCGCCCCCTGCTAAACTAGCTGTGTGTAAATGTGCTGCTCACACCACTGCTCTGGTGCTGCTCTCAAATGGAAACAGATTAGCAGACAAAATTGCAAAAGAAGCAGCTGCAGGGAGACATGGCCATGAATTTTTTTTAATGGGTTCAGAGGACACACAACTCATAGATAAGACTGTACTGACAGATATGCAGGGCAATGCTCCAATGGTGGAAAAATGAATGTGGACGACAAAAGGTGCAATAGTGGATACAGATAATATCCACCGCATCAATGACAAACCTGTTTTACTAAAATCACTTTTTAAGGCAGCAGCGCTTGCGACACATGGGCCTTGCCATGTGTCGACAGGAGGGATGAAGTCCATCACAGATCAACAATTCACTACCTTTGGTTTAGATGCTTACTTAAAAAAAAATTTGTAAAGCATGTCCTGTTTGTGTGAAACATAATCCACAAGGAAACATGAGACCTAAGAGAGGCTCATTTCCAAAACCCTCTTATCCATTTCAAAGCATGCATATGGATTTTATTGAACTCACACAAAGTGGACCTCACAAATACTGCCTAGTGATGATTGATGCATTTTCCAAATGGGTGGAAATAGTTCCATCTAAACATGCAGATGCCTTAACAGTGGCAAAAGCCATCTGCAAAACCATCATACCAACTCATGGCATCCCCCAAACCATTTACAGTGACAATGGTCCACACTTTGTGAACCAAGTTGTGCAGAACATGGCTGTACACCTTGGAATAACGTTAAAAAACCACTGTGCTTGGCATCCTTCGAGCGCAGGCCTGGTTGAACGGGCAAACTTTACTATCAAAAGCAGGTTGAAAAAATGCATGGAAACAACAGGCAGACCTTGGCCAGAGTGTCTCGACTTAGTGAAGCTCTATATGAGAATTACTCCCACTTCCGAAGGACTAACACCTTTTGAAGTCATACATGGGAGACCATACAGACTACCAGTGTTCCCTGCAGATTTGCAAAAAGCAGACGAAGAACAGACCTTGGCAGATTATCTAATCAGGACGCTCAAACTGAAAGATGTGTCCAATGCAAATTTACTGCCGCCTGATCTCTCCCCCTCACAGGTGGACAACCCCATCAATCCAGGAGACTGGGTCTACATCAAGGTCATCAAAAGAAAGAACTGGGCCAGCCCGCGGTGGGAGGGACCGTTTCAAGTTTTGCTTGCTACTCCCACGGCGGTTAAGATTTCTCAACGGCCCAGTTGGATTCACCTCAGCCACTGCAAGTTGCAGAGAGTGCTGGACCCCTAATTCGGAGTGGTGGGGAAGGCTAACTACAAAGGAGTCCCATCGTTTAGGGTGAGGCGTCTCAAGGTTGGTGAAGAATTCATCGATCCCCACTCCGCTAGGCGAGGGGATGTCCCGGTGTCTCTGCCATCCTAGTAGCAACGGGGCTCCATATGCCAGATGGATCCTCTGCTGCGTTGTGGTTGGAGCGTGCTATGGTCTATTGACTCATCTGAACAGACCAAATGACAATGTTGCCCGTGGAAAACGATGGTCGCATGATGAGAACTTTGAGGACTGGTCATGGGACCCCAGAAACCCATACGAAACCAACACTTGGTACCGGTATGTCAAGTTCACTGTGAGAGCTCACACACAGGAGGGGTGTTATGTGTGTTCGAAACTCCCCCCTTCCTCCACGCAAGTTCGCTTGGAGGCCAGAGCAATGAATGTCACTGAAGCAAAATGTATGGCATCCATGGGAGGAGTTGGATATCAGCACCGTGCCGTCACAGTCAAAGATGCCGACCCTTACCGCCCTGGACTTGCTGACGGTGCCTGTGATCAGCTATTCTGGACAAATCTCAATGTGACTGTTAGAGGACGAACAATACCACAAGTGGCCTACACAGAGAGACCAGCTGGAGTGAATTACACATGTTACATCCAAGGTAACAAGACCCACGTCTGCATTAACGACGACTGCTCTCCAGGAGGAAACTGGATGGGAGCTTTGGACATCACCGATGAGTGTCAAGATAAGAGAGCCATTTCAGGTGGTGAGGGCTCTCCAACCAACATGGCTACACCATCGAACGGAACATACTTCATACAGAATGGCTGGTGGCTTTGTGGTCACAAGGTTTATCCGATGCTGCCCGCCAACTGGACAGGAGTGTGTGCACCAGTGTGGGTGACGGACCACACCTACAGGATACGACATCATCAGCTGACAGGAGCACACAACTCTTCTGGATGTCGACGCAGAGCAGTTGCAACCTTTGACCCTCATGACCCTGTCTGGGGTGCGAACGTTCCAGAGGACCATAAAGTATGGTCCGTCGGAGACAAAGTTGTCCTTGCGCTCTTCCCTCAGATTGGGGTTGGGAAACTATCGCTCTTCATCGAGACACTGAACTATCGTTTTCAATCCTTTGTGAATCTCTCACTGCAAGTCAACGATGGACAAAATAGAGAGATTCAGGCTATTAGACTGATGGTCTTGCAAAACAGGATGGTTCTGGACTTGTTGACGGCAGCACAAGGTGGTGTGTGCCACATCATTGGGACTTCCTGTTGCACATACATACCAGGAGAAAATGACACCCACATCAACGACGCCATGAATTCACTGAAGAACCTACAGCAGGCCATGTCTAATGACAAGGTCCCACATCAGTTTGATTTCTTTTCGTGGCTATTCTCTGGCAACTGGTGGCAACTGCTTTTGAAATTGCTGTCTCCTGTGCTTGTTGTGCTGGTGGTGTTGTGCTTGTTTACGTCCTGCGTTATCCCATGTTTGAAGTCTGCTGTGTCGAAGTTTGTGTCCTCTACTGTAGCCCAAGTTCATATACAACTTCTTAGAGATGACGGATGTGATGACGATAATGAAGCGTGGATTGCGTAGATGCTGTTCTGTTGAGCATGTTTTACAGAAACTTGATGATTTGACCATCGAAAATGCTTCGCAAGTGGTGGATACAATGATGTACTGTTTCTGTGTTTTTGTTTTTTATTGATAGCATTCTGGTCGTCTTAGGCAAAGGGAACATGTAAGAATTATCCTGCTAATAACATTTGGCCGGCAGGTTTTTCGCTTACACAATAAGTTTGATCTTGGGGTATCAAGGTAATGCCTCATCTTCACTGGAAAGTGTTGCTATCATTGTTTGTTGTTTTTTATTTTTACTATTCTTCTTTCTTCATTATACATATATATGTGTGTTTTTTTTTTTTTGACTTGTCTTTGTTGTTTGCGGTGGCATAATCATATGATAAAACAGGAGGGAGATGTTAGGGTTTTTCAAATTATCCTTATCGTATGATTATGTTGGAATGCAACCGGTAATAAATAACCTACCTTGTCTCATCCTACACAAGGTCGTAAAACATCCCCTGATATGTTTTGACTAGAGCACAAGGGCTTCCTATTCAGTCTACTCTTACCCCCACTCTTTCTCTTAATAAATATGCCTTTGCAGTTGGGAGAGGCTCCAGATTTCATTCCTGTAGCGAGTGATCTCTCCACCTGCATGTGTCTAAAAGAACTTGCCTGTCTCCCGTGTGGTTCTTGCAAAATAAGTTGGAGTGAGCAAATCTCTAACATTTTGGTGCCGAAACCCGGGACCTCTCATACCCATCATCTGGCTGACGGAGGACGACGCGCTGTACACCGTCGACGGGCCAGCGTCCACTAGCCGGACCTGGTAAAGAAAGACCTGGGAAGGAAATTCTTCGCTGGGCCAGCATCTTAGGTCTGCCTTCGTCTGACAGAGGTGGATTGACGGGACCCGGCAGTGCAACGAACCAGGGGACAAGTAAGTTAAAGGCCTGAAGTTGTGTTGTGTTGTTAAACGCGTAACATGTAGAGGTGCACGAGAGCCAGCTTGGGTTCAAGTCCCAGTGGAAGAAACAGGCTAAGAAAGGCAGAGCTTCTTTTTCGTTCATCGAAGAAGTGTGTAGACTCTTTGATGTCTGTTTTTCCGAGCTGAGGGATCTGGCTTGGGTTAGAGTCCCAGTGGAAGGAACGTGCTAAGAAACACGGAGCTTCTTTTTTGTTAATCAAAGAAGGGCGTAGATTTTTCTTTGTATGTTTTTCCAAGCCAAAGAACAGCTTGGGTTCAAGTCCCAGTGGAAGAAACGGGCTAAGAAAAACAGAGCTTCTTTTTCTTAATTGAAGAAGTGCGTAGATTTTTTCTTTTGTCCGTTTTTCCAAAGCTGTTTGGGAGGGTTTTACACCCATCCCTGGATAGGCCTGGAAAAAAAAAAAAGCGCTGGAGTTTGTATGATTGAGTGTGTAACGTAGGTAGGATAAATTGACTAAATAGCAGTTCTAGCATTGATCCACGGCAATAATACAGGCTAGTAATTTGTTGAAAGGTCGATTTAAACCTGCATTGAGGATCCTCAAAGAGTCAAAGAAATAAAAAAGTAATAATAATAATAATAATAATAATATTTTTGAGAAAAAGAAATTGTATAAGACAAGACAGAACTAGTATCGAACAGCAAGACTTTGGACGATTTGAGTGTGACGACTTTGAGCTCACCCGACGGGGTGACGGACTAGGTGGACAGTGACCAATTGTTTGACGCTTGAACGTGTTTGCGACAATAGCACGCTCTGCTTTGTTTTTCTGTGTGACTTGATTTTTTTTTTTTGCAGCATCAGCCACCAGCCAAGGAGCGGATTGCGCGTTGCTTGCGTAACTTGTTTTCATTCTTGCAGGTTGTCGATTGCATTCGTGGAAAGTTTGTGTTGGATTTACAAGAATATGTTAACCCTTGCCCTTTTGGTTTTTATGATGAACTTGTTGATGACGTGGTTTTCAGGACATGATCCGCGGGCGCCAGGATTCATTTTATGACTGTTTTAATTTTGATACTTGATGTCGGTTTTTTTGTGTACAAATGTCCGCTGTCAGCCGGGCTATAAGCTCACTGACAGGAGTGCGATGATTTTTGTTTGTGTTGCTGAGTGTGTGTGGTGGACAGTCAAATTTCAAGGACTTGGGGTGATGGTCCCGGGGCCCAGATGGTAACTAGAGGTTTCGCGGGCCTGGCTACAATGAGTGTGGTGATGAGAGGGGACGCTTTGTAGGTTCCTTTTGATACGTAATGACACATTGGGTGAATGTGTCAAAGGGGGAGAGTGGTAAAATAGAAATGGGTGAGTAGGTTTCAATTTGTAATTGTGATATATACAAAGTTTTTTTCCAAATTCACTTGCTTTCAAGCTTTAACAGGACATGCCAGAATTCACCCAGCAGTGATGGAAGGAGCAGAGGAAGACCAGTGACATCTGGTTGTGGTGTGGAGATGACAAATTATAGGATCGCTTGCCGAAGAATGCATCAGGTATCTGTGCTCTCGTGTCGTTGATAATGCCTGTGGTGGTTGTCCCCATTGAAATACAGAATCTCAATTGGAACCTGGAGTCCCCACTGGCGGGGCTCCTGAAGCAAGCAAAAAGAGACGTTTTGCCCCGTGGTTGAGCGACGACGATCCAACATATATTGACACTATAGGAGTGCCCCGGGGTGTGCCAGATAAGTATAAACTCGTTAATCAAGTGTCCTCGGGATTCGAAAGTATCTTCCTATGGATCACCCCCAATAAAAACGTAGACCGTATTAATTACGTTCATTACAATGTCCAACGGCTGGGTAATTATACAGCTGAATCATTCGCCGCAGTTCATGAACAATTGGCTGCAACGTCGTTAATGGCGTTCCAAAATAGAATTGCGTTGGACATGCTATTAGCTAAGGAACATGGTGTGTGTGGAATGTTTGGTGATGTATGTTGTACTTTCATCCCAAACAACACGGCACCAGGAGGCCGACTGACCAGGGCGTTGGAAGGACTAAGGACACTGAACAAAAAGATGAAAGATCATTCAGGCGTACACGCCGATATTTGGTCTGATTGGATGAAAACGTTCGGAAGCTGGAAAGGCCTCATCATGTCTGTGCTTGTTGCTGTAGCTATTTTTATTACAATTATGATTTTATGCAATTGTTGTTGTATTCCATGTATTAGGTCACTCACTGTCCGGTTGATCGAGAAAACCGTTGGCCCGTTGCCACCGATGGGCCAATATGCCCTGGTGACTCAACATGAGCAGCGGGGGGAAGGAAGGATCGACAGCGCGCTGGTAGCTGTTTGCTAAAGTAACGGGTGATGACTTCATAAATGAGGTCATGAGAGGGAATAAAGGGAAATGTGCTTTCGGGAGTTTACAAGCATATTTTAAGGTTGTGTTAAACTTATAATCATATTAATATAATATCTAGTATTGGAGTGCTTGTGTGGATTGGTGATTGGCGAAGAATGTGCAGGCAAACTGCATGAACTTGTTTTCTTGGAAGTGTTGTGTATAGGCCCAGACAGGGAGTACCGGACGAGATAATCTGAAGGTCGTTGAGGAACGAGAACAACAGCACGTCTATGTTGCCCGGCTTCGCGGGGAAATTCCAACCACCTGACCTCAGCGATAGCGCCGACGCGGGGAGGAGATGGCCATCGACCAATCATCTCACAATATTTTGCATGCTTTAATATTCATATTGTGTTTCTTTAAAACTGGGCAACCCGGAAGAATGTATCGTCTTTTGGTGGTCACAAAAACGCACGAGTTTTAGTGTGAGGGACCCGGGACCCAGGCCTGTATTAGTGCGCTTTGTCAGGAATAAATAATTGGTAAGTTTGGTCTGATTGATCTACTAGTCTTCTCTTTGATAGAACGAACTCGCAAAACTGTTAGGTGCGCCAGTGTGTGGATTAAGACATAGCAATTTATGTGTTAAGTGTTGATCGCAATTTGGAGTCAGATCAATAACTAGAATCCGTAACCTAACAGTGCTCTCTCTCCTGTCCCCGGCTTGGGGAGGGGGCTAGGTGACGCCAAACTAAAAATTGTTGTCTGGATTCTACATCAATTTACTGGGACAAGAACTGGGGAGGACCATTTTCTCGCAAGTGTTCTCATGATAACTGAGGGTGTCTTCCTGCAACTCTTCATTTGATTATGGACATCTACATTATCTTATTTTATATTCTTTCATATTGTGTGTTAAATTTTGCCCACTCTGCATCCATTGTAGCCTGGTCGTCCTGGATGGCGGTCCCTTCTCAAGGTTTTTCATTTTTCCCCTTGCTTTCCAGGGGAAATCAACAATAATTGTCATCTGTGGCCATGTGAAGCTCTTTTAGACGTTTTTGTCATTAAGGGCTGTATAAATAAATTTAACTTGACTTGGTCCTGACAGAAATGGTGAGTGTAAAAATCATAATGGGAGTATTGTTGATTGGGTTATTTAAATGTGGAAAGGTACATATTTCCAGTTAAAATGGTCAGAAAGTACAAGGTCATCACTGCTTTGTTTTATTCAAATTTTGAAGTTTCATTTAAACATATCTGTTTTTCTTTTGTGTAATGAATTATATTTACAGTTTAAAAAAAAAAAACAGTCCCTTAGCAAAGTTTGAGTGAATGTAGTATATAATTTTGAAACATATTGTGTAGATCTCAAAACCTAGTACTATGTGGTGGAAAATACTGCAAATATAACAATAGGCAATAACGTTGCTGATATTAATATTATTTACATTGATCTCTTTGTCATGGCTGATGTCAGCTGTTAGCATACTCCAGTGTTGGCTAATGTAGTTTATGTCTAGAATACGTATTAATTGTAATACAAAATATCCGTTCATAGCCCCTGGCTCTTCTCCTTAACGTGTTTTTAACCAAACGTCTTGTGAGAAGGAAATGAGTCCATCCATCCATCTTCTTCCGCTTGTCCGGGGTCGGGTCGCGGGGGCAGCAGCTTTAGGAGGGACTCCCAGACTTCCCTCTCCCCAGCCACTTCATCCAGCTCATCCCGGGGGATCCCAAGGCGTTCCCAGGCCAGCTGAGAGACATAGTCTCTCCAGCGCGTCCTGGGTCGTCCCCGGGGTCTCCTACCGGTGGGACATGCCCGGAACACCTCCCCAGGGAGGCGTCCAGGAGGCGTCCTGATAAGATGCCCGAGCCACCTCATCTGGCTCCTCTCAACGTGGAGGAGTAGCGACTCTACTCCGAGTCTCTCCCGGATGACCGAGCTTCTCACCCTATCTCTAAGGGAGAGCCCGGACATCCTGCGGAGAAAACTCATTTCGGCCGCTTGTATCCGAGATCTCGTTCTTTCGGTCACGACCCATAGCTCGTGACCATAGGTGAGGGTAGGAGCGTAAATCGACCGGTAAATTGAGAGCTTTGCCTTTTGGCTCAGCTCTCTCTTCACCACAACGGACCGGTACAGGGTCCGCATTACTGCCGACGCTGCACCGATCCGCCTGTCGATCTCACGCTCCATCCTCCCCTCACTCGTGAACAAGACTCCAAGATACTTGAACTCCTCCACTTGGGGCAGGATCTCATCCCTGATCCAGAGAGGGCATTCCACCCTTTTCCGATCGAGGACCATGGACTCGGATTTGGAGGTGCTGACCCTCATCCCGACCGCTTCACACTCGGCTGCGAACCGTTCCAGCGAGAGCTGGAGATCACGGCCCGAAGAAGCCAACAGCACCACGTCATCTGCAAAAAGCAGAGACGCGATGCTGAGGTCCCCAAACCGGACCCCCTCAACGCCTCGGCTGCGCCTAGAAATTCTGTCCATAAAAATTATGAACAGAATCGGTGACAAAGGGCAGCCTTGGCGGAGTCCAACCCTCACTGGGAACGAATCCGACTTACTGCCGGAAATGCGGACCAGACTCTGGCATCGGTGATACAGGGACCGAACCGCCCTTATCAGTTGGCTCGGCACCCCGTACTCCCGAAGCACCCTCCACAGAACCTCCCGAGGGACACGGTCGAACGCCTTCTCCAAGTCCACAAAACACATGTGGACTGGTTGGGCGAACTCCCATGCACCCTCGAGGATCCTGCCGAGGGTGTAGAGCTGGTCCACTGTTCCACGGCCAGGACGAAAGCCACACTGCTCCTCCTGAATCCGAGGTTCGACCTCCCGACGGACCCTCCTCTCCAGCACCCCTGAATAGACCTTACCAGGGAGGCTGAGGAGTGTGATTCCCCTGTAATTGGAACACACCCTCCGGTCCCCCTTCTTAAAGAGGGGAACCACCACCCCAGTCTGCCAATCCAGAGGCACTGTCCCCGATGTCCACGCAACGTTGTAGAGGCGTGTCAGCCATGACAGCCCCACAACATCCAGAGCCTTTAAGAACTCCGGGCGGATCTCATCCACCCCCGGGGCCTTGCCACCGAGGAGTTTTTTAACTACCTCAGTGACTTCGACCCCAGAGATTGGAGAATCCGCCTCAGAGTCTCCAGGCCCTGCTTCCTCAATGGAAGGCGTGTAGGTGGAATTGAGGAGGTCTTCGAAGTATTCTCCTCACCGACTCACGACGTCCCGAGTCGAGGTCAGCAGCACGCCATCCCCACTGTAAACAGTGTTGACGTTGCACAGCTTCCCCCTCCTGAGACGCCGGATGGTGGACCAGAATTTCCTCGAAGCCGTCCGAAAGTCATTCTCCATGGCCTCACCGAACTCCTCCCACGCCCGGGTTTTTGCCTCAGCAACCGCCGAAGCCGCGTTCCGCTTGGCCATCCGGTACCTGTCAGCTGCCTCCGGAGTCCCGCAGGCCAAAACGGCCCGATAGGACTCCTTCTTCAGCTTGACGGCATCCCTTACCGCCGGTGTCCACCAGCGGGTTCGGGGATTGCCGCCATGACAGGCACCAACGACCTTACGGCCACAGCTCCGGTCGGCCGCCTCAACAATGGAGGCGCGGAACATGGTCCACTCAGACGCAATGTCCCCCGCCTCCCCCGGGACGTGGGAAAAGCTCTGCCGGAGGTGGGAGTTGAAGCTCTTCCTGACAGGAGATTCTGCCAGACGTTCCCAGCAGACCCTCACAGAGCGTTTGGGTCTGCCAGGTCGGACCGGCATCTTCCCCCACCATCGGAGCCAACCCACCACCAGGTGGTGATCAGTTGACAGCTCCGCCCCTCTCTTCACCCGAGTGTCCAAAACATGCGGCCGCAAATCCGATGACACGACTACAAAGTCGATCATCGAACTGCGGCCTAGGGTGTCCTGGTGCCAAGTGCACACATGGACACCCTTATGTTTGAACATGGTGTTCATTATTGAAAATCCGTGTCGAGCACAGAAGTCCAACAATAGAACACCGCTCGGGTTCAGATCAGGGGGGCCGTTCCTCCCAATCACGCCCTTCCAGGTCTCACTGTCATTGCCCACGTGAGCATTGAAGTCACCCAGTAGAACGATAGAGTCCCCAGAAGGAGCGCTCTCCAGCACTTCCTCCAGGGACCCCAAGAAGGGTGGGTACTCTGAGCTGCTGTTTGGTGCATAGACACAAACAACAGTCAGGACCCGTCCCCCCACCCGAAGGCGGAGGGAGGCTACCCTCTCGTTCACCGGGGTGAACCCCAATGTGCAGGCGCCCAGCCGGGGGGCAATAAGTATACCCACACCTGCTCGACGCCTCTCACCGTGGGCAACTCCAGAGTGGAAGAGAGTCCAGCCCCTCTCGAGAGGGCTTGTACCGGAACCCAAACTGTGTGTGGAGGCTAGTCCGACTATATCTAGTCGGAATCTTTCTGCCTCGCACACCAGCTCGGGCTCCTTTCCAGCCAGAGAGGTGACATTTCATGTCCCAAGAGCCAGCTTCTGCAGCCGGGGATCAGACCGCCAAGGTCCCTGCCTTTGGCTGCCGCCCAGCTCACATTGCACCCGACCCCTTCGGCCCCTCCCACAGGTGGTGAGCCCATGGGAAGGGGGACCCACGTTTCCATTTCGGGCTATGCCTGGCCGGGCCCCATGGGCGAAGGCCCGGCCACCAGACGCTCGCCTTCGAGCCCCGCCTCCAGGCCTGGCTCCAGAGGGAGGCCCCGGTGACCCGCGTCCGGGCGAGGGAAAACAAAGTCCATTTATGTTTTTCATCATAAGGGGCTTGGGTGAGCCGTGCTTTGTCTGACCCCTCACCTAGGACCCGTTTGCCATGGGTGACCCTACCAGGGGCATGAAGCCCCCGACAACATGGCTCCTAGGATCATAGGGGCACATAAACCCCTCCACCACGATAAGGTGACGACTCGCGGAGGGGTGACGATTATTTTCATCCCTAATGTTAAAATGTGAAGACATAGAGTTTGCCTCTTAAAAACAGACTACCATACCATATCTCACTCTCTCAGACTTGCTGCTCTGAGTCTGTCTATTTCTCTCTCCCTGCCCTCTCTCTCACTCCAATTATTGTGCCATTAAAATGGCTCAGCACCATCCCCTACAAATTTGCAAATACATTTAAACGTGTTTGCAAATACATTTGAACGTGTACTAACTCAAACCAAACAGGCAGATATCTGAAAACCCCCTCCATACACTCGCAAACACATCATGGACAGCTGCAGCACAAACACGGCAATAGGAATTGTATTACAACAGAATGGATCCTTGTAAACCTTTGCTTACTTTGTCAAAAAGTTGTTAATTGTACTTACAAGTATTTCTTGTTTTCGTAGACATCATGAAGCTTTAATACATGTGGATGTTCTATGAGTTTCAGAATGGCTATCTCCCGCTCAACCTGGACAAGAAAACAAATAAATGTTAGACAAAGAGGATGAAATCGTATGCACCACTAACTTTCAGGGAGTCACACTATGGCAGGGGTGGGCAATTAATTTTTACAAGGGGCCACATGAAAAACCTGAGTTATGTCAGAGGGCCACACCAACGATAATTTAAACCTGCTCAACTTTATTCCATTGTAATATGCACTAAATTATTTATTTTAAATAGCTGGTACTGGTAATTAGAAGACTACAATTATTATGTTTGTATTTATATTAGGCTATGTGAAATTGTGGTTAAAGGGAAATGTGCTTTCGGCAGTTTGCAAACATATTTTTTAAGGTTGTGTTAAACTTGTAATCATATTAATATCTAGTATTGGAGTGCTCGTGTGGATTGGTGGGTGGCGAAGAATGTGCAGGCAAACTGCATGAACTTGTTTTCTTCGAAGTGTTGTGGAATAGGCCCAGACAGGGAGTACCGGACGAGAACACCTCAAGGTCGGTGAGAAACAAGAACAACATCACGTCCAGGTGGTCGGGCTTCGCGGGGAAAACCCAACCGCCTGACCTCAGCAATAACACCGAGACGGGGAGGAGATGGCCATCGACCAATCATCTCACAATGTTTTGCATGCTTTAATATTCATATTGTGTTTCTTCAAAACTGGGCAACCCGGAAGAATGTGTCGTCTTTTGGTGGTCACAAAAACGCACGAGCTTTAGTGTGAGGGACCCGGAACCCAGGCCTGTATTAGTGTGCTTTGTCAGGAATAAACAATTGGTAAATTTGGTCTGATTGATCTACTGGTCTTCTCTTTGACAGAACGAACTCGCAAAATTGTTAAGTGCGCCAGTGTGTGGATTGGGACATAGCAACTCGTGTGTTAAGTGTTGTTCACAATTTGGAGTCAGATCAATAACTAAAATCCGTAACCTAACATGGTGTATAGGTCATATAAAAAAATCATTAATCGGTACAATTTATTCTTAACTTCTTTAACTTTTCCTCAAACTGTGAATTACAACACATTTATAGAAACATATCAATGTGTCCTCAACCCGCCTTGTTACGGTACGTCGGGAGAGTGACACGTTCTCAAATGCGCTCTTTTTCTCCGGGCATATCAGTGCAACAGAGTCCAATAAGCACTCCTTAATAAACTCTCCGTCAGTAAACGGCTTACTTTTTCTGGCAATTTTGCGGGAAATGACAAAACTTGTCCTGACCGCTGCATCTCTGTGGGTGTGAAGTTTGATAAAAAGTCCTTGTTGGGCTTGCAGTTTTGCTAGCAATGCATCAGCCTCTGTTGCACGCTCTTTATTAGACAGATTTCTGTATTTTTCCTCATGCTTGGACGTGTAGTGGCGACTCAAATTATATTCTTTAAACACAGCGACCTGTGTGCCACAAACCAGGCACACGGCTTTACCTTTCAGTTCTGTAAAGAAATACTTGGCAGTCCATGTCTTGTTGAAAACACAGCACTCGTCAACTTTTCTTTTCTTCGCATCAGCACACATTTTGAGGGCAGCATTACTTTGCGCTGTTCACCTACGCACAGCTCACATGCACGTACGGTACACGGAAGTGCGACGCCTTTCAAAATAAAAGCAGCACAGTTGTATTGCATGTACGACACTGATTTGTGTTTTTATTTATTAAGTTGTAATCAAATGTAATTTATGATTGCGGGCCGGACAGGGACGCACAAAGGGCCGGATATGGCCCGCGGGCCGTATTTTGCCCGGGTTTGCACTATGGAGAAACGCACGCATGCGCGCACACACACACACACGCACACACAGACAATAGTGACGGCCCGTCACTGACAGGGTGCTTTTAGAATGTTGTACACTTTTTAAGCTAATGATGAAGATTCGTTGAGAGTCCAATTCGGATTTGTCCCGCGGCGGTGTTATTTAAGGATGAAATAGCCTATGACTTCGCACGTTCACCGCTCACAAACAGGGAGCGCCAATTTTGTCTGTGTGCTCCTCGATCATACACCAGCACATTCGACGACCTGTCCCTGGAACCTGAACTGCTTTTTTTCGGTTTAGGGTTAGACACATTTTTTTTCATCAAATTAGCAGATGCGCTGGTGGGCGAGGCAGAAACGCCCAGTGAGGCGTTGCGTGTTTACCAAATTTACGTACACGCCGAACTAAATCATTGTCCATGCGTGCAAATGATGATGCTCCTTTTTTTTCTGCCAGCTGCAGACTACTTTCTGTCACCAAATTAGCGAGTGTGTCGGGGGCGAGGTTGCTTTGTGCGCTGGCACGCCCAGATGAGTGCGGCACGGCCCCAAACACACTAGACTAAACTTGCACTGGCACAAAAAAGAAACCAGACTACCAAGATTGGGTCTCATAAGATTAAATTCTTAGTTAGGTTCATCGATCTGGGGTGCTGTCTTTTGTCCATTATCAGAAAAAACAGTACATATATACAGTCATATGCAAAGGTTTGGGCACGCCTGATCATTTTCAAGATTTTCCTTTATAAATCATTGGTTGTTTGTATCAGAAATTTCAGTTAAATATATCATATAGCAGACAAAAGCAGTGATATTTGAGAAGTGAAATGAAGTTTATATGATTTACAGAAAGTGTGCAATCATTACATAAACAAATACTGTCCATGCTCGGAAACGGTCAAACCTAACTGAACCAGAGATATTTTGTCAGGATGAATGGTCAAGTCAAGTCAAGTCAAGTCAAGTCAAGTCAAGTTTCTTTGTATAGCCCTAAATCACAAGCGGTCTCAAAGGGCTTCACATAGACAAACAAATTGAAAATTATCCTCAAAGCATCCCCTGATCTTAATCTCCCAAAAGGGCAAGGAAAAACTAAAAAAAAAAAAAAAACTACCAGGGGAAAAGTGAGAAACCTTGAGAAGGGACTACAGATGGAAGGATCCCCCTTTCAGGATCACCAGGCTGCAATGGATGCAGAGAGGGCACATAAAATACGCAATATAAAAATCAATGAAAAAGTGGACGTCCAAGTCAAAGCGAAGAGCTGCCGGAGGTGCCCTCGGTTGTCCTGGCAGTGTCTTTGAGGAGGGTAATCCGCTGCAGTTCCCCCATCTTGATTTGGTCCACGAGAATCCAGATAGCCGCTTCAAATACCTTCAACCAGAATCCAGACTCTCATTGGAAGCTATAGGAAGTGTTTAGAGGCTTTTATTTCTGCAAAAGGAGGATTTTTCTGTTGGGGTTCCCAAATGTATGCACCTGCCTACTTTTGTTCAAGTAATGATTACACAATTTCTGTAAATCCTATAAACTTCATTTCACTTCTCAAATATCACTGTTTTCTGCTATATGATATATTTAACTGAAATTGCTGATCCAAACAACCAATGATCTATAAAGGAAAATCATGAAAATGATCAGGGGTGCCCAAACTTTTGCATATGTCTATATATACAGCAGGATAAAGGTCATTCATTCATTCATTCATTCATTCATTCATTCATTCATTCATTCATTCATTCATTTCCTTATTCCTTTTAGACTGTGTGACAGTTTGACCTATGTACAGATTCCTCCATCTCTGCCACAGGGCGCTCGCTCAGCCGGCAACTCCCTCAGCCACACCCCTTTCATCACCGTAATGACTGTCACCTGTTGCCTCTTGTTACCCCGTGTAATTAAACCCTGCCCATGTTTTTCTTCCTGTCGGTGTCTACTGTTGCTTCCTGTCTCCGCCAGCTGTTCTTGTATTGCTCGTCTAATTCACTTCGGTCTCGTGTGGAGGCTCACGGTCAGATCCTGTCTGAATCTGTCCCTGGTCCGAGTGGAATTCTGTTTCCTGCCTGCTGTCCGTGAGCCTCTTTCCCGCCTGTGTCTTTGTTCATCTTCCCCACTTCCCTTCAATAAAACCTGGTCCAAGCTGCATTTGGTCACCCTGCTCCACTCATTCCCTGACAGAAGACACCAACCACTTCAGCTACCAAATCGTTACCGGCTCCCGTAACTGTGGCATGGTCGCCACCAAGCCGGGCTCCAAGCGGCGCAGGACGCCACCCAGTTGAACCCCAGTGGCACAAGCTGTGCGGCCGCCACCTGACCCAGTTCCGACGGCGCGGATCCTGCGGCCGCCACCGAGCCGGACTCCAAGCGGCGCATGACGTGCGGTCGCCACCCGGCCCAGTTCCGGTGGCGCAGATCCTGCAGCCGCCACCCAGCCGGGCTCCAGTGGTGCTGCACCTGTGGCCACCATTCGACCACCGGACTACCCCTAGTCGACTAATCACTCACAATAGTTGTGATTCATTGACTAATGGGATTATATTTGAATCGCGGCGTATCACACCACCAACCAACTCGGGTGAAATGTGCCCGGATTTCTTCTAACACAGGGTAGCCATGTCACAAAACCACCCAAAATGGCAGTGGTATTAATTTAAGAAAACTTAAAAAAGCATTGTTTCTTCGTTTTCTATGCAATTTATGGATTTTCAACTACAATGTTCTCTGAAGAGTAACTAATAGAAATGTGATATAAATCTTCTGTTACGACTTCCCTTCTTCAGCAATAGCATTCATTCTAGCTCTTAACCTCATTGTGTAGAAATGGCTTACCTTCATAAGAACAGACTCGCTGAGCTTTTCTCTGTTGACTATTTTTATAGCAACCTTCTGGCATGTGACACAATGGATGCCCAGCTTGACAAGTCCTGAAACAAAAGCGTAACATTGAATTTAGATCCACAAAAAATAATATCATATTTAGGTTTGAAAAGTGTATTAAAAATGGATTATACGAAGTACGGTGTCAATGTGTCGCGGTTGACAAGCCACACTGTATCCTTGGACAGGATCGCAAATGAATCTCTGTCGCAAAACAACACATGTAGTCTGCTTCCTTTGAGAAAACTTAAAAAAAACATTGTTTCTTCATTTTCTATGCAATTTATGGATTTTCAACTACAATATTCTCTAAAGAGTAACTAATGGAAATGAGCTTGATTTAAATTTGTGGATTCTGACAACTGCTCACGGAATTTAAAAAAGAGAAAAAAAGACATATATGATGATCGAAATATATTCAAACTTCCAGATACTCTCAGTGTCCTGGTTATGGTATAATGCAATGTAACATATTACATTTTTTGAAACCACTTTACTTCTCGACAAACAATAACATTGTTTTATTGTGGATTATGCATAGTACCATAAATACTGCTGTAAGTATAATTTATTTCCATAAATGATAACAATAAACATACAATATAAGGATACAATATACATAGAAGCAATAAACATCCATCCATCCATCCATTTTCTGAACCGCTTAGTCCCCACGGGGGTCGCGGGCGTGCTGGAGCCTATCCCAGCCGTCATCGGGCAGTAGGCGGGGGACACCCTGAACTGGTTGCCAGCCAATCGCAGGGCACACAGAGACAGACAACCAATCGCACTCACACTCACACCTAGGGACAATTTGGAGTCTTCAATCGGCCTACCAAGCATGTTTTTGGAATGTGGGAGGAAACCGGAGTGCCCGGAGAAAACCCACCCGGGGAGAACATGCAAACTCCACACAGGGAGGGCCGGAGGTGGAATCGAACCCGCACCCTCCTAACTGTGAGGCGGACGTGCTACCCAGTGCCCCACCGAGCCGCCCGCAATAAACAATAAAATTGTTTTATTGTGGATGATACATAGTACCATAAATACTGCTATAATTATAATTTATTTCCATAAATTATAACAGTAAACATACAAAATAAGGATACAATATACATATAATATAAAAAATATAATATATACGTATGTATTATATATAATATAATATACAGAAAAGAGGACTGTATATCTTTTCTTATGGACCAGCTAGTATTTTGATGCACGTTACCCGACATCCAGTATGTTCTCAAAAGATAGTCTGTCTGTAAACCACAGTGCCAGTATCAACTACTGCATATTAACCTTATATCAAGAAAAGTAATTAAAAAGAGAAAAAAAACCCTCCAAATTAGCGAGAGACAAAAAAGGCCATCAACAACAAAATTAAATTCCTGTTTAAGACAGATGCTACTATAATCCTCAATGGATGACAGCCATCGACGTTACTTTTAAAGGGTTACTTATTTAGCAAATGTCTATAATTAATTTGATAACTTCATTTTTTCATGCCTTCATGCCATACCTTTAAAAATGCTTTTTTACATTTGCTGTCGACTGAGAATGACACCATATCTGCTAAGGGACAAAGCACGACTCAGCTAAAGAATATCACATGAGTTATGCTTGGTCATTACCTGAGCCCTGAGCACATGTGATGTCATTTTCGGTCGACAGCAAGTGGCAATAGTTTTTAAAGGTATTGATTGTACATGAAAAATAATGAAGTTATCATATTATAGGCAAAATATTTACCACACCTTTTTAATGCTCAAAATAGCTAAATAAGTAAAGTGTATCTATAATGCAAATGAATAAAGACGGAAACAGAAAAGATCCTTGAGGAACACCCATCATGACCAGGAAATGTGCAAAACTGTAATTGTAGATCGAGATTCTATCGTCCAAGAGCAACGATACAATAATTGTTGGCAAATGTTTGAGTGCTGGGCGGCTCGGTGGCGCACTGGGTAGCACGTCCGCCTCACAGTTAGGAGGGTGCGGGTTCGATTCCACCTCCGGCCCTCCCTGTGCGGAGTTTGCATGTTCTCCCTGAGCCCGCGTGGGTTTTCTCCGGGCACTCCGGTTTCCTTCCACATCCCAAAAACATGCTTGGTAGGCCGATTGATCACTCCAAATTGTCCCTAGGTGTGAGTGCGAGTGCGAATGGTTGCTTGTCTCTGTGTGCCCTGCGATTGGCTGGCAACCGGTTCAGGGTGTCCCCCGCCTACTGCGCGATGACGGCTGGGATAGGCTCCAGCACGCCCGCGACCCCCGTGGGGACTAAGCGGTTCAGAAAATGGATGGATGGATGGATGTTTGAGTGCTGAGTCAAAGTAAATGGTCGCCAATGCCAAGGAAACCGAAATGAATTTTGCACATGATCATGCTGGATGCAGTACCACTAGCTTGACTAATTTGTGTCATCCACCATTTCCTACTCACTGGGTTTATCTGAGGACATTTTTGTAAAATGTCAAGATGGCTTCATCTATTATTTATCTCTTCAAATAACAACAATCCATGTCCACCAAAGCCTTGTCAATCAAACAATGTCAGTCTGCACGAAGCAGAATACTAAATGCCAGTGCACCTATGCACCTCTTCGTTACCACACACTGCTCATCGGATTTCATACACGATAACTGCTTCAATATCTGAAAGTTGATTTCCCAACAGGATCTCATAGGAAAACAGCGATGGGAGTGTTTGAGCCAAAGGACAGCCTTGGGGCTCTTTCATGTCTTCACTTAGAAGTGAAATGACAACCTGAGCAACATTCCCTTGGTGACATTATCTTGTCAAAGCAGCACATGGATCCTTGCAACTGGTTGGCATAAGATAGGGTTAGAACAGACCCGGGCAAAATACGGCCCGCGGGCCATATCCGGCCTCTGTCCGGCCCGCAATCATAAATTACATTTGATTACAACTTAATAAATAAAATAAAAATCAGTGTCGTACATGCAATACAACTGTGCTGCTTTTATTTTGAAAGGCGTCGCACTTCCGTGTAGCGTGCGTGCATGTGAGCTGTGCGTGTAAGTGAACAGCGCGAAGTAATGCTGCCCTCAAAATGTGTGCTGACGCGAAGAAAAGAAAATTTGACAAGGAGCCGTGTGCCTTGTTTTTGGCACACAGTTCGCTGTGTTTAAAGAATATAATTTGAGTCGCCACTACACGACCAAGCATCAGGAAAAATACAGAAATCTGTCTAATAAAGAGCGCGCAACAGAGGCTGATGCATTGCTAGCAAAACTGCCAGCCCAACAAGGAATTTTTACCAAACTTCACACCCACAGAGATGCAGCGGTCAGGACAAGTTTTGTCATTTCCCGCAAAATTGCCAAAAAAAAGTAAGCCGTTTACTGACGGAGAGTTTATTAAGGAGTGCTTATTGGACTCTGTTGCACTGATATGCCCGGAGAAAAAGAGCGCATTTGAGAATGTGTTACTCTCCCGACGTACCGTAACAAGGCGGGTTGAGGACACATTGATATGTTTCTATAAATGTGTTGTAATTCTCAGTTTGAGGAAAAGTTAAAGAAGTTAAGAATAAATTGTACTGATTAATGATTTTTTTTTATTTGACCTATACACCACAATTTCACATAGCCTAATATAAATATAAACAGAATAATTGTAGTCTTCTAATTACCAGTACCAGCTATTTAAAATAAATAATTTAGTGCATATTAAATGGAATAAAGTTGAGCAGGTTTAAATTATCGTTGGTGTGGCCCTCTGACATAACTCAGGTTTTTCATGTGGCCCCTTGTAAAAATTAATTGCCCACCCCTGGGTTAGAAAGATGTTAGAAGGTGTAAGGATGGGATGCAACTGATTAGACAGACATGGAAAGATGGATGAATGGACTTAACCTGGACACACACATAGAGAATGTGTGAGTGTGAGAGAGAGAGAGAGAGAGAGAGAGAGAGAGAGAGAGAGAGAGAGAGAGAGAGAGAGAGAGAGAGAGAGAGAGAGAGATTTTTGTAATGTAAGAGGTGTCTTGGTTTAATATCTAATGTGTGCCTTTGTGCCTTCTCATTTTCGTTACATACACTTACAATTTGCCTTTCAGATGTGGTACTTAAAGATTTAAAATCAACCATTGTCTCAGGTTTATAAGTCATGTTGTATGTGACTGACATACATTTATTTGCATGAGCTCATCTCAGTCCATGGAAAGAGAACTGCCCAACAATATTAGCCTTTGCATATGCAATCCTAGGTGAGCCAGGTAAATTGATCAGTTTCCGCATCTGTTTATGAGAGAATCAGTTTTCTGTTTTTCTACATGTAAAAATGCTACAATTAGCCTTGTCTGCCTTAAATGCAATTGTTAATATTTGTTTAACAATAACGTACTTTAGAATTACGCTTGCACTATAGTAATGCCTGTAAATTCTCTATTTTCATTAATCCAGTTCATCTAATTCTGTGTCCATTGAATCGATTGCAACTGGACTGCTGTGGTTGTTTTAGAAGACTCTTGTTCATGTAACAAGGTGCAGGAAATGGGGTCAAAATACAAAAAGTCCTGCCTAGCTACAAAAACAGATATGCTCAAACCTCATTGAATAAAGTACATAAGCAGACAAGTATATTCACATATTAAATAAATAAAAGAAACATTTTAAGCATATACTTATACCTACACACCAAATCAATAAAGAAGACATAACTAGACATTTTTGATAAGTGGTGATGAGAAAGGGTTTTATAACTTTATGAACTGATATATTTCTGAGCACTTTGAAATAACAAATGACTTTTTGAAATATTGCCTAAATAGCTTAATGACCCTTAAGGAACTGTGTAATGCATGCCTGATGTTTTTTCTCTGAATCATGGACACGGCCAGAGTCGTCTTGACCGTTTAGTACTTGATTGTATCTTATGTTTTGACTAATGCTAGATGCCAGTTTTTGATTACTACTGAACGCTCTGCACAGAGGGAAATAGTTTGCCTAACAAAGAAAAGATACGGTTGGAAGCATGATTAAACTAAGAATAAGCAAAGACATGATGTATCAAAAGAACAGCAATAGATTGTCACAGCCAAAAGATAACATAATTCCGTACAAAATGACAAAATTAAAAGAATCCAGCAGTACGACAGTGTATGTCCAAGATTGGAGAAGAATGTTCACAGGAAGGTCACGTGGAGATAAAACCAGCAGGTGCCAGAAGGAGCCACCCAAAGACTCGGCCAAAGATGATCGCCAAGGCCGAAAGACGGGAGGGAAGACAACAGCCCCCACCCGAGAACTCGGCCAAAGATGATCGCCAAGGCCGAAAGACGGGATGGAAGACAACAGCCCCCCTCCACACACACACACCAACAGCCCCCCACCTCCACACCGAATCGCCCATAATCAGCACCACTCCCATCTCCCATGCAAGCAGACTCTCCTTCGAACTTGCCCCACCCCGAAGACTCATCGCCCATCAATCCCGGCCCACAATGTGCTACTGAATATAAAACTGATCTAACAACCTTGGACTTTGCTTTTTCTGAATGGAGACTTTCCGCTCTTGAAGGGCCCAGCGCTGTATTGTACTTTCCTGAAAACAGAGCTTTTTGAACAAGAATTGTGCTTGAACTCAACCAATCTGTCTAAGTCTAATTTCTGCTTCAGTGTCTTTGCATTTTCCTAAATCTGAAGAAATCAAACGAGCACGCAGTGAGTAAATTGGATAACAGGTGATTGGCAAAGGCTTCTGCCGTGAGGCGCAGATAACACGCTCCCTAAATTGTGGACAGAATCCAACAAAGGCTTTGTAA
The DNA here is from genome assembly GCF_024217435.2 of Syngnathus scovelli. Lineage (NCBI taxonomy): Eukaryota > Metazoa > Chordata > Actinopteri > Syngnathiformes > Syngnathidae > Syngnathus > Syngnathus scovelli. Next base: position 3,707,413 of record NC_090850.1, on the reverse strand, counting down.
ACATGTGCACTGGACATATGATGGTAAGGATACATAACTGGTCAGATTCTCAGCGACTCATTTTGTAGGAAATGTAAAATTTGCAAACACACGCCTTTTTGCTGCAATTAATAGTGAAAGGTCAATCGTTGCTTTTGTAAGCCTTAGCAGTTACACATTTGCATCATCACACTTAAGGTTTGCCAGGTCAAATCAATCAATTACAGTTATCAGTAGTGGCATGAGACAAGAACCAATGACTGACCACAAAAAAGGCACAGACATGTTCAACCTATTACCATTCACCCTTACTATAATTTGCAATTTCTGTAAAAATTGCGTGTGAAGGCAAAGAAGCTGAATAAAAATGTTGGGGAATGCTAGAGAATGACGTCAAATGATACTAAATGACAGGAAGTGTAATACAATGACTGGGAATGAGCTGAAAATATTGAGAAAAACGGTAAGCGAGAAATATATGCGAGAAAAACAGTAAGTGAGACAAATGGTAGGCGAGAAAAACGGTAGGCGAGAGAAATGGTAGGCGAGAAAAACGGTAAGCGCAAAAAAACGAGAAAACAATAAGGGACAAAAACGGTAAGGGGAAAAAAGAAAATGAACATTTTACAGTTGACACGGGTTGAATCTATCAAGAAATGTAGAAATTGGAAGGGAATTTTTTTTGTAAAATTTGGCGTAAATTTTAAATTTTGAGTAATTGGGAAGTTTTGGAATAAGTAGGCATACAATGAACAGTTTAAAATTGGAACAGTTTGAATCGGTTGAAAATGTAGAAGTTGTGGGGGAGGGAATTTTACTAAATTTTGCGCAAATTTTCTGACAATGTGAACTTTTTTAAATGTGTTAATCTTGGGAGTGTTGCCAATTCTCTCCAATGTGATTTGAATGAGCTGAATTATGTGAATTTCAAACTGGAACAATGTAAATGTGAAATTTTGCTGGAAATTTCTGAATTTTGCGAAAACTTTTAAAGGATATTTTGGAATCTCAGGTGAAGGGAAGAGGCACAGCTATCAACTGATCACCACCTGGTGGTGTGTTGGCTCCAATGGTTGAGGGAAGATGCTGGTTTGACTGAGCAGACCCAAACGTATTGTGGGAACATAGGGAGGAACACCCTGTCAAAAAATGTTTCAACTCCCACCTCTGGATGAATTTGTCTCACATCCTGGGAGAAGTGGGGAATATCGAGTCAGACCAATTGAAGTTGTGGCCGAAAGGTGATTGGTGCTGGTCATAATCCCTGAACCCCAAGGGACAATGTCAAGCTGAAGAGTCCTATTGGGTCTTTTTGGCCTGTGGGATTCCGGAGGCTGCAGACGGGTATCGCCTGGACAAGCAGAGTGCATTTTTGGCGGTCGCCTATGCAAAATTTTGCGTGTGGGAATAGTTTGGAAAGGACATAGAAAACAACTTCCAGATGGCTTCAAAGAAATGCTGGACCACCATCCAGCATCTCAGGAGGAGAAATCAGTGCCATTCACACTGAGTCTAATGGAGCACTGCTGATCTCGACTCCAGACATAGTGCGATGATGGAAATAATACTTTTTAAGACTTCCTCAATTCCACTGACATGCTTTCCTTGGTGGAAGCAGAGTCTGGGGACTTTGAGGTGGGCTCTCTTATCTCTGGAGTTGAAGTCATTGAGGGTGAAAAAGCTCCTCGGTTGTAAAGCCCCAGGGGTAGATGAGATCCTTCCGGAGTTCCTAAAGGCTTTGGGTGTTGTGGGGCAGATCTGGTTGACAACATTGCAAGAATATCGCTGGAACATCAGGCATAGTACCTCTTTGTAAAAAGGGGGACCAGAAGGTGTGTTCCAATTATAGAGGAATTATATACTCCACAGCTTTCCCGATAAGGTGTATTCAGGTCTTCTGTAGAGGTTTGTTGGAAGATCGAATCCCAGATTCAGTTGAAGCACTGTGCTTTACGTTCTGGTCGTCTAACAGGGGAGCAGCTCTACACCCTCAGCAGGGTTCTTGATGGTGCATGGGAGTTTGCCAAACCAGTCTACATGTGTTTTGTGGACTGATTAAGCATCCACTCTGTCCTGCCTTCAATTTGAATGGTGTCTCATTTGAAGCTTTCATTTCCCATTTGCTAATCAGCAGGTCACAGAAGCTTGGTATATTGGTGTTTATGTGCTGAGAACATGACTTAATTCTTAAATAAACTAGAAGGTCTAGAAGTATGGACATGTTGTGATGTAGAGGCATTACAAGACAGCAAAGGTGAAGGGACCAACTATCTATTTCTGCAAGACAACTTGAATTAATTTGAGAATTTTCTATAAACTACACCCCCTTCACACACGCACGCACACACGCACACACACACACACATACACACACCCACACACAAATTTCAGTTTTAGCAGCATTTAATATGTACCGTATCTTCCGGACTATTATAATCAGGAGCGACTTATATGTGAAATTATTAACACATTATTACTTGGTCATTAACACACTATTTACTTACTAGTATAGTTGATCACTTCACATGTTATTTTTACTTTAAACAGCATTAGGGCGCACTAGGCCTGTGGAATAAGTGGAACTGTAACTGACAATGAGTCGAACCTCAGCACCGCATGTACTTCCGGAGTCAGCAGCGGCGTTGTTTATAAGTGATACGGAGGGCGAAGATTTCAATGGATTTAATGATTTGGAGTGACACGGATGGTTCGATAAAATGGTTGTTTATGTTATAGTTATTTGATATATAATTTATATGTAATTATATAGGTCTGTGGAATAATTGGAACCACAACCGACGATGAGTCCGACATCAGCGCCGCATGTACTTCCGGAGTCAGCAGCGGCGTTTGACACAGAGGACGAAGATTTCGATGAATGTAATGATTTGGAGTGACACGGATGGTTTGATAAACTTGTTATTTATGTTATAGTTATTTGAATAACTGTTAATATGTTACGTCAGGCACGTTCTCAGTTCCTCGTTTGTGTTTATGTAACATTAGCAAACCGTATCATTTAGCTTGTTCTTGCCTATTGATGTTTGTTCTTGGTGTTGTATTTTGTCAAATAAAGTTCCCCCAAAAAATGCGACTCATATTCCGGTGCGACTTATATGTGTTTATTTTCTTTATTATGCATTTTATGGCTGGTGCGACTTGGACTATAATACTCCGGAGCGAATTATAGTTAAACAAATACGGTAATTTTGACTGGTGTGCAAAGTCAGCTAACATCCATCCATCCATCCATCCATCCATCCATCCATCCATCCATCCATCCATCCATCCATCCATCCATCCATCCTTTTTCTGTACTGCTTGTCCCCACGGGGGCAGCGGGTGTGCTGGAACTTATCCTAGCAGTCAACGGGTAGTAGACAGGGGACACCCTGAACCGGTTGCCAGCCAATCGCAGGGCACACAAAGACGAACAACCATCTGCACTCGCATTCACACCTACAGGCAATTTGGAGTGCTCAATCGGCATACCAAACATTTTTGGGATGTGGGAGGAAACCTGTCAGGCAGGGGACAAGGCGAAGGACTCGGATGCAGAGTCGTATCTATCTGGGATTTATTCCAGCAAGCACTCAGAGCAAAAGTACAAAACAAAGCGCCTCTTGCGAGGGAAAACACGGGGCAAAAAGTACAAACAAAAGGCGTCGCACTGTGGCGAGTCAAAAGGCTAAAAGTACAAATCAAAACGCCTCTTTCGAGGGAAAACGTGTAGCAAAAAGTACCAACAAAAGGAGTCGCACTGGAACGAGACAAAAAGGCGCTGGAGACCCAGGCACAACCAAAAGCGTCGCTCGGCGGCGAGACAAAAAGGAGAGTTCTTTCAGAGAGTTCGGACATCAAGGAATCGCTGGTGGTCGGGACGAGGCTAGACACACTGGCACAAGACAAGGGGAAGACACGGACTAAATACACACAAACGGGCGGGGACACAGGTGATGACAATTAGTATCGATTACGCGGGTGCACACAATCGGGATCAGGGAAGACAAGACAACCAACACCGAGGAAGGAAACACGAACTGAAACGGAAGGAATGACAAAATAAAACCGGAAGTAAAGTTACGACAATTGACGAGACAAAAAACTGAAAAAATAAACGCGACCGCATGACAGAACCCCCCCCCTAGGGCCGGATCCCAGACGGCCCAGGAGCCCCAGGGTGAGCCGCATAGAAGTCCTCAAAAAGTCCCGGGTCCAAAATATAACTAGGCGGCACCCATTGCCGCTCCTCCGGTCCATAACCCTCCCAGTCCACCAGGTACTGCCAGCCCCGGCCTCTTCTGCGCACATCCAACAGTTCTTTGACGGTGTAGGCCGTCCCACCGTCCACAGTCCGCGGAGGCGGAGGGGGCGCCGGATCCGGCACCAACGGGCTGTCCACCACCGGCTTGACCTTCCCAACGTGAAAGGTGGGGTGGACTGCAAGGGACCTGGGCAAGCGTAGACGCACCGCGGCCGGGTGCACGACCTTGGCGATGGGGAACGGACCCACGAAGCGAGGCGCCAGTTTCCTGGAGTCCCCCCGGTGGGGAAGATCCTTGGTGGATAGCCAGACACGTTGACCTCTCTGGTACACGGGCGCCGGACGTCTCCTCCGGTCAGCCATCCGCTTTACCCGGTCCCCCTGTCGGACCAGCGTGGCCCGAGCCGCCGACCAGACGCGATGACAGCGGCGCACCAAGGCGTGGGCCGAAGACACCGTCACCTCCGGCTCACTGTCAGGGAAGACAGGGGGCTGGTAGCCAAACACACACTTGAAGGGGGACATACCTGTAGCCGTGGTGGGCAGGGAGTTGTGGGCATACTCCACCCAGGAGAGGTTCTTGCTCCACGAGGATGGGTTCTGGGAGACCAGGCAGCGGAGACTTGTCTCCAACTGTTGATTAATACGTTCTGTCTGTCCGTTTGCCTCCGGGTGATAGCCTGACGTGAGGCTCACGGTTGCCCCTATGAGCTTGCAAAACTCCCGCCAAAACCTGGATACGAATTGGGGCCCTCTATCGGAAACTATGTCTTTCGGGAACCCATGAACCCGGAATATGTGGTCCATCATCACGGTGGCCGTTCGTTTAGCGGACGGGAGCTTGGGCAAGGCGATAAAATGAGCCATCTTTGAAAATCTATCCACCACTGTGAGTATGGTGGTTCGCCCATGCGAGGTCGGAAGCCCGGTGACGAAGTCCATAGATATCTCCGCCCACGGGCGCGAAGGAATGGGTAGGGGATGCAGCAACCCCATGCGGGCGCCGTGGGCGTTCTTATTCCGGGCGCAGACGGGACAGGCGGCAACGTATTCCTTGACGTCTGCCCTCATGGAGGGCCACCAGAATCGCTGCTGGATTACGAACAGCGTTCGGCGCATGCCCGGATGGCAGGAGAGTCTGGAGGTGTGAGCCCAATGGATGACTTGGGATCGTAATTGAGCAGGGACAAATAGTCGGTTCTCAGGGCAACCACTAGGGGGTGGTTCGTTACCATTGGCCTGCTGTACCCGGCCTTCGATAGGCCAGGTCACGGCTCTAACCAGGCAATGAGAAGGCAGGATAGTCTCAGGCTTCTTAATTTCTGGGTCCGAGTTGAAAACACGGGAGAGGGCGTCAGGCTTGGTGTTCTTGGTTCCCGGTCTGTAGGACAAAGTGAAGTTAAAACGATTGAAAAAAAGTGACCAGCGGGCTTGGCGTGAATTCAGTCTCTTAGCTGACTTAATGTATTCTAAATTTTTATGGTCTGTCCAGACCAAAAAAGGCTGCTGTGCTCCCTCTAACCAATGTCTCCATTCTTCTAATGCCAGCTTGACTGCCAACAGTTCGCGATCCCCCACGTCGTAATTCTGTTCGGCGGGCGTCAGCCGTCGAGACAGGAACGCGCACGGATGGAGCTTGTTGTCGCTCTTGGCCCTCTGCGAAAGGATGGCACCTACTCCTTGATTGGAGGCGTCCACCTCCACCACAAACTGCCGCGACGGATCAGGGAGCGTGAGGATGGGAGCGGTGCTGAAACGGTTCTTTAGCTCCTGGAAGGCCGCCTCCGCCTCTGCTGACCAGCGGAAGGGGACTTTAGGAGACGTAAGCGCGTGCAAGGGAGCCGCTGTGGCACTGAAGCCCTTAATGAATCGCCGATAAAAATTGGCAAAGCCCAGGAATTGTTGCACCTTCTTGCGTGAGTCAGGGGTAGGCCATTCCGTTACCGCGCTTACTTTTGCCGGGTCCATCTCTACTTTGCCCGGGGCTACGATGAAGCCGAGAAAAGAAACGGTGCTCTTGTGAAATTCACTTTTCTCGGCCTTTACGTATAGTTGGTGTTCCAGGAGTCGTTGCAACACCGTCTCGACGTGAACCCTATGGGTCTTCAGATCTGGGGAGTAAATCAAAATATCGTCCAAATATACGTACACAAACCGGTCCAAACAGTCTCTCAAAACATCGTTTATCATGGCCTGAAACACAGCGGGAGCATTGGTGAGGCCAAATGGCATGACGCGGTATTCAAAATGTCCTCGATGCGTGTTGAACCCTGTCTTCCATTCGTCCCCTTCCCGGATGCGCACCAGATGGTAGGCGTTGCGCAGATCTAACTTGGTGAACACCCGGGCTTGCTGTAATTGGTCGAACACGGTCGACATCAGTGGGAGCGGATACCGATTCTTGATGGTGATCTGATTGAGGGGACTATAATCAATGCAGGGACGTAGGGTGCCGTCCTTCTTGCCCACGAAAAAGAACCCCGCCCCCGCAGGCGACGACGACGGTCGAATCAGCCCTGCTTGCAAGGAGGAGTCTATATATTCATTCAAGGCTTGCTTCTCAGGTCCCGAGAGAGAATACAGCCTCCCCTTGGGTATCGTTGATCCCGGCAGCAGGTCAATTGCGCAATCATACGGACGGTGGGGAGGCAGAGAGGTAGCCTTGGCCTTGCTGAATACCTCGGCCCATTGGTGGTAACACGCAGGGACCCCGGTTAAGTCTGGGGTTGGCGCGTCTGGAGCGGAAGGCACAGGGCGCGGGTTAGACTTGATACAGGAATCATGACAGTCGGACCCCCATCCCGTTATTTCCCCTGATCCCCAGTCTATAGCGGGGTTGTGGCGTTGAAGCCATGGATACCCGAGAACGAGAGGGTTCATTGGTGAGGTCACGACATGTAGACGTATGTTCTCCTGGTGGAGGCCAATTGACAACGAGACTGGTTCGGTTATGTGAGTTATCTCAAAGAGTGCCTGTCCATTGAGTGCCTTAGCTTTCACGGGAGTGTTCAGTAGCTCAGTCTTTACCCCGCACCGGCGAGCAAACGCCCAGTCTATCAAGCTTTCGTCTGCTCCTGAGTCTATTAATACTTCGAGTTCTATCTCTCTTCCCGACTGGGTGATCCTGCCCTTGGGAAGCACTCGCCCCGGGGACAGAGCCGCCGAGAAGGCGCTTACCTTCAGGGTCCTCCTCACTGGACAGGAGAGAAGGAGGTGTCCGAGCTCGCCGCAGTAGTAGCATCTTCCCTCTCGGCGCCGCCGTAACTTCTCCTCCTCTGTTAACCTGGCTCTGCCCAACTGCATCGGTTCTGGCTCCTGGCGCTGCCGATCCCCGTACGGCCTGGAGTGGTGAGCGTCAGGGCCGGCTACTGGAACGAAGGCGGGAGCGTTGCCGCGTCGGTGCTTTCTCCACTCTTGCAGCCGGTTGTCAGTGCGGATAGCCAGAGCGATGAGGGCGTCGAGGTCGGTGGGAAGATCTAAGGGGATTAGCTGATCTTGGATGGGTCCTGACAGGCCCCGGAGGAAGATGTCATATAGTGCCGCCGCATTCCACCCGCTCGCCGCGGCCAGCGTGCGGAACCGGATGGCGTAGTCTCCGACGGTGTCTTGTCCCTGGTCTATCTGACAGAGTTGGCGAGCCTTGTCTCGGTCAGCGGAAATGGGATCGAACACCGTTCGCAGGGCCTGGATGAAAGCGGGGAGAGAGTGACAGGAGATGGAATCCCTGGCCCATTCCGCGGTGGCCCATGTGCGGGCCCTTCCCGTCAGGTAGGATACCATGTAGGCCACCTTGGAGCGCTCGGTGGGGAATTCTGCTGGGGAACTCTCAAAGTTCATCTCGCATTCTGTAATAAAAGCCCGGCTAAGGCCGGGTTCTCCGGAGTAGCGCTCTGGAGGAGCCAGTCTGGCACTGCCAGTCATGGGGCCTCTTGCAAGGGAAGGAACGGGGGAAGCGACGGGTGTACTGGAGGTCGCTGCTGGTCCCGCGTTCAAGAGCGAGAGCACTTCCTGCATTTGCTGACCCAGCTTTGCTACTTGGGTGGCGACCGCTCCTCTGAAATTTTCTTGATTCCTAGCGAGTCCTCGGATCTCTTCTCCCAAGTCGCCCACCTCCCTCTGGTGCTGGGCGAGCAGTGAGGCATGGGAGCGCACTGTGGCGCACAGGTGCTCCGACTCTGCCGAGTCCATGTCTGGCCAGTGTGTACTGTCAGGCAGGGGACAAGGCGAAGGACTCGGATGCAGAGTCGTATCTATCTGGGATTTATTCCAGCAAGCACTCAGAGCAAAAGTACAAAACAAAGCGCCTCTTGCGAGGGAAAACACGGGGCAAAAAGTACAAACAAAAGGCGTCGCACTGTGGCGAGTCAAAAGGCTAAAAGTACAAATCAAAACGCCTCTTTCGAGGGAAAACGTGTAGCAAAAAGTACCAACAAAAGGAGTCGCACTGGAACGAGACAAAAAGGCGCTGGAGACCCAGGCACAACCAAAAGCGTCGCTCGGCGGCGAGACAAAAAGGAGAGTTCTTTCAGAGAGTTCGGACATCAAGGAATCGCTGGTGGTCGGGACGAGGCTAGACACACTGGCACAAGACAAGGGGAAGACACGGACTAAATACACACAAACGGGCGGGGACACAGGTGATGACAATTAGTATCGATTACGCGGGTGCACACAATCGGGATCAGGGAAGACAAGACAACCAACACCGAGGAAGGAAACACGAACTGAAACGGAAGGAATGACAAAATAAAACCGGAAGTAAAGTTACGACAATTGACGAGACAAAAAACTGAAAAAATAAACGCGACCGCATGACAAAACCGGAGTTCCCGCAGAAAATCCACGCAGTTACGGAGATAACAAGCAAACTCTACACAGGTTAAATTAATATAATTATGAATTAAAAATAATTAACTGTGAAATGTAACCATCAATTATGGTGGTTTTAGAGTGACAGAGATTATAACAATACATGTTACTACTTTACTTAATTATTTATGTTGTGTATTTTATTAAAATGTGAGTTTCAAAACAATCCTTTATTCCCCTTTGTGCATCTAAAACAAGCCTTGACATCTCTCGAGCATGTGTCAGAAGGATGACAGAAATGTGGGCTCATCACTTAAACAAGATTAGATAATATTTTACATAACTCAGGATTGAGAGCAGCAATACAATAATTAATTCACTGAAGAGGGACAGAACAAAAGACAAATCTGGGTAGAATTAGGAAAGAATAAAAATTAAGGAGAGCTGTAGGGAGCCACAATATCAAAAATGTTGAACTTCCTGACATGACGAAAGGAAGTCTTTTTATTATTTTTTTTTTTATGAAACCTGGAAGAATTAGGTTGTAGCTGAAGTTGCACTGTAATTTATATTCCTTATACTCATGTTCAGTCTCTGAAAGTGTTAAGCCATCAATGTTTTTTCCGAAACTATTCCTGTAGGGGTATTTATTGGTTATGTGGAGCATTTAATCGTCAAATGGGAGTAATGAAATATGTAGCAGCCATAATGACCTTTATCAACAACTATATGTCTTGTCATCCCATCATATATTCCAAAAAGAAAATGATACCTGATGTTCTTTGCGTCACATATTTGGCCCTAATGTACTCAGCAGTCACACCGGTTTCTTCTTAATAATCAACAGCTGCCTCGTAGATTGCATACAAAGAAAAGGGGAAACTGATTGAACAACATTTATGAAGGGCTCTGACCGTTGAAACACCCGCCACACCTCATTTTAAAATAATAATGCTGTCTGCACATACACTTTGTATTTTTTTATGGTGGTGTTTTTTGACAAGCACTTCAGAAGCACACCTCTGTTGCACACACTGATAACTATAAGGAGTTGCGGGCTTGTGCCAAACTATAAGAAGTAACTATAACAACAGCAAGAACCAGGCAAGTTTGACCTCATCACCAGTTTAAATATCAACTACTGAGGTTTATTTTTTGGTTATTGGTGGATGTCATGTTCTGCAAATTAGGATGTGGCAATCAGTGTCATCCTCAGAACAAGCGTCTTCATCCTCTCACTCTGACCAAGTTAAGACACAGGAAATGTAGCTGGAACCTAAATGCAACAATCCCTCAATTAAAGCCACAATACTAAAGTGATAAATGTGTTTCATTTTATATTGTTCATTCTACCCTGAGGAGTATTATATTGGCTAATACACAGCAGGATGTTTTACAATTGAATACGTATACACGTACAATGTATACACATTTATTCGGTCAATAATTCACAAGCAGTTATAGTCTCTTGGTTATTATTACAGCGGGGACACTTGCAAATTCACCAAACTGAAAGTCAGGTACAATTCAATTACATTTATTCTGAGCAGATAATAATGAGAAAATGTCCAAGATAAAACCAGTTAAAAGGGACAGATGATTATTTCTTAACACTTCTAGATGAAATAAATTTAACATGAATTTAGACCTATTACAGATTTATAACCAGAATTTACATGCAAATCCAGTGAAATATTCAACCCTGGAGGCGGTGCCTCGAGTCAGAGCTTTATAATTAGTCTCTGCATTTTCACCTTCCCCTATTCACTCCTCAGCTCTGCCCCTCACGCCTTCCTGTGCCTCTATCATGTGGAAATAACTTTACATTTCCCGTGCAAATTAATTTCTATCATGATTCCGACCTGACCTGACTTGCCTGTCAGAACACGGCTCTTAATAAAGTGCTGATGTCTTCCTCCCAAAAGCATGCCTATTAACTACTGCTAATACAGCATCTCATACAAAGAAGGTCCAAGTCTTAGAACACTGTATACTGGCTTGTGGAGTTGCAATATAAAAGACGATGCAATGGGTGCACCAATTGTTTTCATTAATACATGTGTGCATGGGTACTGTAAATAAAGAGGAAGAAAGCCATTTAAGCTCTTTAAAGAGAATAAAAGATTGTGTTTTGAGAATTACACTCTGATTATGCTGTTTTTGTTTTTTTACTCTCATAGCCTAGTTAGTGTTAAAAATGTGGTTCATTAATCGAGTATTAATAATACTTGCAATAACAGTGCATCCAGTAAAATGTTAGTTATATTGTTAAAATTGGGTTTCCAGAATCGTAAGATTTTTTTTCTTATTACAGATTACACACACCATCTCCGATTTACACACCTCAAAGATTGTTTTGTAGTGACACTGATGCTCCCTGAAGCCACAGACCAGCTGAGCCCAACAGCTGTTCAAAGTCCACTATTCAATTGAATGATGTGTGTGTCCGCGTGCGTGTGCGTGTGTGTTTGTGTGCGTGCGTGCGTGCGTGTGTGTCTGTCTGTCTGTGTGTGGCTGTAAAGATGAGTGCTTAAGTAAATGGTGGCTGTAAACTGTGTGGTGCTGACTACAGAGCGCAGCCAAGGAGCCTGCAGCTAACGCACACAACAGCATCCAATTCAGAACTCTCTGGCTTTGGTCACTATGCTTGGCTGTTTCAACTTTCCTTCTGATATTACTGCATCTGCATATATTGTGCATTGAATCCGTAGTCCGTTGGTTCCAGGTCCATTGAATTTATGTTCCACTGTATTCTCAATTTTTGGTAGGTGACATTTAGTTCAGAAAGAGGCATATCAAACAGTATGAGTTTCTACTCAGGGCATACCATTCATGACGGACTAACAGACTGACGATTACAGTTTTGTTTGGCTTCACGTGATCACCGACTGACAATGATAGACGGGTGCCCTGGGAGCTGACAAATGTTACACTGGCAAAATTTTGCAAATTACTGACTTCTGGGTAGCACAAAGGTCAGTCTAACTGTGCATGGGTGGATTTTTCTTTTGGTATTTTACAAGACTTTGTGCTGGTAGGATTGAGGGTAATGGCCGTTTGCACCTTTGGATGAAAGTAGTCCGACCAATGTTCGTGGCATCCCTAATTTGCATAAACATTAGGGCAATAACGAGCGTGCACAACTGAAATTAGACTCACTGGAGTTAGTGCATGACAGTTCAGGGCGTGATTCGCTTACCGCCCAAAGACTGTCAGGACAGGCAGCCCGACCGCGACCCTCGTGAAGATGTGAGCGGGAATATCTCCCATTTCGGGTGATGTAGTCGGTCATATGTGTGACTGGGTAATTGGAGACCACCTTGCACCTACCTCTCGTGCATCCTTACCTTACTGTACTCCCAATAGTGCTATTAAAATACTTTTAAGATGATAATGATTATAATTTGTTAGAAACCAGAGAGTCTCAATTTGTGACAATAATAATAGTTTAATCTATTGAGTAAATAATTGTTATTTGGTTGGGTTAATTGCAAGTGACATGCAATTGAACCTAAAAGCATGTAGTTAAACTTAAAGAAGCTTCAGAAGTGCATATGAAACTAAAAGCCCTTGGTGATAATCCATACCCAAGACATTGCTCTAAAATTAAAAGACATTGGGGAAAGAACATCACTCCCTTTCGTGTGGTATTTTGTGACTATTTTTTATTTGGTTTGGTTTAATCATTAAACAATACTTGGTTAATAAACAGTAATTGGAAAGAAGTATTTTTCAATAAACTTAAGATTGATGTAAAATAAATGCTAATCCCATTATTCAATTAATCAATGGAATAATCGATAGAACAATCAATTGTGATGATATTTGATATTGATTGTGATAGTGATTAATCGATGGAATAACCAATAGAATAAATTGTAATAACATTTGATAGTGGCAAGCAAGAACGAGAGAGGGAAAGAATAAGAGAGAGAGAGAGAGAGAGAGGGAGGGAGAGAGAGAGAGAGAAGAGAGAAGCAAGAGAGAGAGAGAGAGAGAGCGAGAGAGAGAGAGAGCGAGAGAGAGAGAGAGTGATAACATCTTAACAGCAGTTTATTCACAGTTCATAAATAGTCCAAGTATGTCTGGAAGGTCAGCGTATGCTGCATAAAACAGAGTCAATCAGACTCAATACCTTTCAGTGAAGATAAATCCTTGCAATAGTTGAAAATAAACACTAGTTAATACAAAAAAGTTTGGTTTGGTCACCAAACTTTGGTGGAATCCTACTGTCCTTGCAATTCCATAAAATAAAATCCATGAAACACAAATTAACGCTGTAATCTGTCTACCTGTGCCTTGTGTTAAATACAACAAAATTGTGCTGGACCATCTCCGCTAGAAAATAAATGTACATTTGAAAAGTCCACCATTTAGCCTACTTTTGGGTGCAAAAAGGCCAGTCGCACAGTGGGCGAGCGATACAATACGCCGAAATGCCTAGCGAGGCGTATCATGGTCAGCTAAAATCACAAACAGACTAAACTGGACCTGTCCTGCCACAAAATTTATGATGCACCCTTTTTTATGCAAAGCGCAGTCTAATCTCTGTCACCAAATTGTCAGGTGCTTCAGGAAAGTGGCATCTCTGCGCCGGAACGCCCAAATTAGTGCAATGGCGTCTACCAAAATGCCAAACACGGTAAACTAGACTTGCCTGACACGAAAATGAATTTGAGCTCATTTTTGCGCCAGGCGCACAGACGGCAGTCTACCAAAATAGGGCCAAATGTGTGATCGGTTTCTCAAGGAAGTCACTTTTAGTATACTGCATGGAAAAGTGTACTCAAGAACACCAGCGTAACGGTTGGTTTCAATGTCCATGTTGATGAATTATGTATGAAGTGTTTGCACATCTGACACATTCAGTGTGAGGCTCAGTTTACATGTAAGTAAGCACATCACTCCACATGATGCACATCAGTACGCTCAGTTGCTTCCTGCTTCCGTCAGCCGTTCGGCCGGAGGCTGCGGAGGTCATTCCTCCACTCGCCATGATTTCTTCAGAGACACTCAACTATTTTTAGCTCCCTCATTCAAATATGCTCACCCTCATCTTGATGGATCACTCTTTGAAACGCCCCACCTGAGTCTTCTCCATCCTCATATTTTCCTTCCCACTTCATTTGCTCTCTTTCTTTTGGTAAGACTCCAAGTAGTACATAAATGCTCATTTAAAAATATGTGTTCACTTGCAGAGATTTGCGTTTCTTAATTACAAGATAACGAAATCTTAGCCATAATAAAATGCAGCTACAAGTTTAAAGCCAGTGCATATTGAAACACGCACTGCAGTTGGCTCAAGTTTTGCAAGTCTACCACCAATTTCTTCAGCAGAGGTGCAAACAATAAGTCATCACAAACGACTTCTAGTATTGCCTTTGTGCATTGCATTTGTTTGACATGCTGTAGCCATTAATCCAGCAAATTTGTGATCAAGTGATTTGTATCTGTAGCAAAAAGAATGGCAACAAAACATGACATGACAGCCTCCTGTAAGGTGAGGCACGACCCAGCAATTCCTAGACCTACGCTTATAATATATATATAAATAAAAATGACACTGACATGATAGAACTTTTTTTTTTTACATTATTGAAATTAACAGTGAGTTTTAAAATAAAATATTTGGGGGGGGGGGGGGGAGCGGAGGCTTCAGCACCACCCAAATTTGGCTAAACAAGTCTATGCTAAACCTTAGGCCAGAGGAAGCGAGTAAACGGCAATACTGATGAAAGAAAGAAAGAAAGAAAGAAAGAAAGAAAGAAAGAAAGAAAGAAAGAAAGAAAGAAAGAAAGAAAGAAAGAAAGAAAGAAAGAAAGAAAGAAAGAAAGCAGGCAAGCAACAAGTGAAGCGAATGATGCTCTAAAATTGCTCACCAAACTGAGGAGGAGGATATCCTCTTATTTTATGTAATCCTATACAAGTGTTAATACTGTGATTAAAGAAATTTAAAGCTTGATGAGTCACTGGGATCATTTTCTCTGAGCTGCACAGATAAAGATGAGAAGAAATGGCAATTTAACTTGTTTCTATTTAAATTTTTAGGATAGGATCATATAGGAAAAAGAGAAAAATCAAAAAGTACAGTACTGATATAAGTATCTGCCCAAATAAAAGGAACACACACTGATCCAGAGCTATGTTTTCTTCATTTTGTGCTATGTATTTTATGAAACATCTTCTATTGTGGCTACTTCTCACACAATACAAAGAATGACTCTCTCTATAAAATATTCAGTTATATTAATAATAATCAGTTTGACAATGCTCATTTTGTATGTGTCATTCTGGTGAAAATAAGCAAACACAGCATCAACACCGTGCCTTCAAAATTAGGAAAGTCAAGGTAGCTAACGCTAGTGATGAGCATACTTTCTACCATGAGCAGAACAATAAATCATGCAGCAATGACATCATCCCTTCTCACTACCTCCCCAGAAAGAATATCTTTACATACTATTGCCTGACTGACACTGCTTTGCTGAGTTAAAAAAAGTCAAGTCAAGTCAAGTCAAGTTTATTTGTATAGCCCTAAATCACAAACAGTCTCAAAGGGCTTCACATAGCCAAAAATTGACAATTATTCTCAAAGCATCCCCTGATCTTAAGCTCCCAAAAGGGCAAGGAAAAACTCAAAACCCCTGCCAGGGGAAAATGAGAAACCTTGAGAAGGGACCACAGATGGAAGGATCCCCCTTTCAGGATCACCAGGTTGTAATGGATGCAGAGAGGGCACAAGTAATACATATTATGAAAATCAATGAAAAAATGGATGTCGGAGGTGCCCTCGATTGTCCTGGCAGTGTCTTCAAGGAGGTTGAGCTGCAGTTTCTTCATCTTGAATTGGTCCCCGAGAATCCAGCTAGCCGCTATCAGCTTTTGCGCCACCTAACCCCCTCCCCAGCCAGGGGCACGTGTTAAATGCTTGTTCCACAAACCATATTAAACTTGTCTGTAGCAGCCAAATGGGAAAAATTGAATGCAGCAGATGTCAAAACAAAATCAGTTCATTATTAATGTTATTATTGTACCCATATTTGGTTGCCAATATTGTGGTAAAATGAAGCTAATCATGGTGAAGTTGTGTCTTCAATTGGCTTCAGATATCATTTAACCGATGAACCCCACCAATACCTTCCAACAGTCAAGGGAGTCTGGGGTGAGCAAGGTTTTTGTCCATTGAAATAACCTTTACAAGAAACTATATGTCCTGAGCACGACGTTAAACTGCTACCAAAGACTGGCTCTCGGCAGGAAGCGCGGAGGAAACCCTCAGAGGTTCAACGGGCCGATTGGCAACACCAGCAAGCTTTGTGGAGCGCTGCGGGCTGGATGCATCACCTCGCAATGTATTCAGGCCATCCACTGCACCCGGCTCAGTCTCCAGCCGTCTTGACTCTCTCTTGCCACTGGATACAGGTGGACTCGGGCGAGAAAGTGAGGTTGGCGCTGCGCAACCCACCCTCACTTCAATCCAATACACTGCGCAAGTCATGACTTCACACACACATACACACACTCCCCGTAATTACTCCCCCCCCCCCCCCCCCCCAAGTCCTGCGGTGTCGGGCAAGTGGCGAAGTGGCAGGTGTGGACTTCACTGGAAGCTATAGTCACAAACTCGGGCCATAGGGTGATTGTCCAGTGAACGGCAGCACTGGATTCCGACAGCCCCCCCGAGCGACAAGGCAGCCCGATTTAGGTTTGCACTGCCTCCCTCCTGGCATGAGGCTAGAAAAGGTGCCCCAAAAATTGCCTGCCTCACCTCTTCCTGGCCAGCTGGCCGCGGCGGGCAGGGGTCCCATTACCAGCGGTAAGAAACAAGGAAACAGGACAAAGGTGACACCAATCACCCTTGGCGCATGGAATGTGCGCACACTTCTCGATAGGACTGGCGCCACATCAAGACCTGAGAGAAGAACTGCCCTGATCGCCAGAGAGCTGGACCGGTATGGCATTCAGATCGCTGCCGTCAGCGAGACCCGTCTAGCTGGAGAGGGTCGCTTGACAGAAGGTGGTGCTGGCTATACATTCTTCTGGATCGGTCGCACTGAGGCAGAGAGATGTGACGCAGGAGTCGGCTTTGCCGTCAAATCCAACTTGGTCAATAAGCTGGCTGCGCTTCCCAAAGGTGTCAATGACCGCCTGATGACACTGCGCCTGCCTCTTCCTGGCAAACACGCCTGCCTCTTCCTGGCAAACACTTTGCCACACTCATCAGCGCCTATGCCCCCACGATGACTAACCCAGACTGAAGGAGAGGTTCTACGAGGACCTGACAGCCACGATCACTGCATTGCCCAGGGGAGATAAGCTCATCATTCTTGGCGACTTTAATACCAGAGTCATCACCGACCACAAGTCCTGGGAAAGGGTCCTCTGCAAAAATGGCAAGGGCAGCTGTAACAGCAATGGCACCCTCCTTCTGGAGACCTGTGCGGCACACGAGCTCCTGATCACCAACTCAGTCTTCTGCCTTCCAAAATGCAACAGGACCTCCTGGATGCACCCCTGGAAGATCATGTCAAAGTTTGGCGGTCCCAACATCTTTAACCACATGGTTCGCAAGTTCCATGATGGAATGCAAGCACGAGTCCAAGACAACAGTGCATACTCTGAGCCCTTCCAGGTGGAAAACGGAGTCAAGCAGGGCTGTGTTCTGGCACCCACTCTGTTCAGCATGATGTTCTCAGCCATGCTGACAGACACATACCGTTTTAGGGACATGGGAATAGACCTGCGCTACTGCACCGATGGGAAGCTGTTCAACCTAAGGAGACTACAAGCAAAAACTAGAGTGCAGACGACCACAGTCCGCGACTTCCTCTTCGCGGGCGACTGCGCACTCAATGCATCCAGCCAGATGGAAATGCAACTGAGCATGGACATCTTTGCCACAGCATGCTCTGACTTTGGCCTCACCATCAGCACAAAAAAGACAGAGGTGATGTACCAACCTGCTCCTGGAGCCCTTTACACTGAGCCCCTCATCAGCGTGAATGGTGAACATCTCAAGGCAGCTGTAAAGTTCATCTACCTAGGTAGCACCCTGTCCCGTATGGCCAATATAGATGAGGAAATCATGCAAAGGGTGGCACATGGGAGTGCAGCCTTCGGCAGACTCCGCAGCTCTGTCTGGGAACGTAGAGGGCTCTGCCTGCAGACCAAACTTAAGGTCTACCGTGCTGTTGTCTTCCCCTCCCTCCTCTATGTCTGTGAGACATGAACCGTCTACAGCCGACATGCAAAGCAGCTCAATGCCTTCCACATGAGATGCCTCAGGAAGCTACTGAACATCAGATGGCAGGACAAGATCCCAGACACTGAGGTCCTCCACAGGGCAGAGATGGAAAGCATCTATGCCATCCTCAAGCGCTCCCAGCTGAGATGGGCTGGTCATGTCTGCCGCATGCCAGACGAACGCCTTCCAAAAAGGCTTCTGTACGGCGAACTACACCTTGGCAAGCGCTCTCGTGGCGGCCAGCGGAAACAGTACAAGGACACCCTAAAGGCCTGTCTCAAACGCTGCGGTCTGGACCCAGAGACCTGGGAGGCCGATGCCCAACACCGACCAAACTGGCGCTCTGCAGTCAAGCATGGCGTTGCAGACTTTGAAAAGCGACGCAGCCATGAAGCAGAACGGAAACAACAGCTTCGCAAAACCAAAGACAGTTCTTCCTTCCCACTCAACCAGCCCTCAACCCTAACCTGCCCCCACTGCAACCGGTCATTCCGTGCAGGGATTGGCCTCATCAGCCATCTCCGCACACATAAGACACTGTGAAGTCACATGGTCATCTTCGAAAGAGAAGGACGAACATGTACAAGAAACTATATTAACAATGTGTGCGTATTAGTCATTCGAAAAAGTAAATCCAAAAGGTTAGAAAGCTTTTTACTCCATTCCTAAATGTTTCAATCAAATTTAATCTGGAGAGTGTATGACATTTAGGGCCCATGATAGACCCAAAAACAGCTTACAAAAAATAATATGACTCCACTTATAATGAGGTGTTTATGAACTCTTTTAAAGCTCATAGAAAGCGATGAGAAACAAAGGCAGTACCAAAAGCAAATCACACACACGCACGCGTGCGCCCGCATGCACGCACGCACACACGCACACTCACACACACATACACACACACACACACACACACACACACATATTATAGGGCTGCTGGATTATGGATAAAAAATTATAATCACGATTATTCTGTTCAATATTGAAATCACTATTATTTACACAGTTATATTTTAGGAATTGGAAAAGCATTTATTGAACATGTTTGAAACAGTATTTATTGAACAAGTTTAAAAAACACTCCTGTTACAGTGTTGGAAATGTTCATTTTCTGCACAAATTACCGTATTGGCCCGAATATAAGATGGTGTTTTTTGCATTGAAATAAGACTGAAAAAGTGGGGGTAGTCTTACATTCAAGGTCTAGACTTTATACCCATTCACAACGCTAGATGGCGACAGATATCTTTAAAGCAAATGCTGAACTTAACTCCCCAGGCCAAAGGGAACCCCTGTCACGAAGAAGAAAAATAAAAATAGCGGTAGCACGAAGAAGAAAAATAAAAAATAGCGGTAAGAAAGAGAAGAGAAGAGATAACAGAAAATTAAGAAACTGTTAGAAAGGTTCCTATGTTGATGTTAAAATGTTGGACAGTTACCTCACCGCGCCTTAAGTCTCGCGTGAGTTATCTCAGCTCATCGCGGTTGTTGGAGCTTGTGCGCAACGGTAAATTAAAAGTTGCTGGTATCGACTGAGTGTGTTGCTGTGATCGTGTGTGTCTTTGACACAAAGTGAGTATATACATTTCATTGTTACTACTGTCTACTGTTGTCCCGTTTGTCTGATCGCGGTTTGTTTCGTGTGTGCGCCGTTTGATTGGTAGCTTCGGCGCGCTCCTTTAAGTTTTCCTTGCATCGTACGAGTAGCAGTTACGCAGCGCCACGGCAACGAACGGTCGCCAGCAAATGTATTTTGTTGTATCGATGACTTATGGTTGGTGTGTTGCCGAGAGTATTTCATTCATGGTTATTTAGTATAGTGGAACTGTTACATCCAGTAAGTTATATAATGTGTGACATCAGAAGTTGAGCGTTGACTTACGTGCTGTATTTCTGTCTGTTGCAGAACCACACACACCACACTCACACACACACACACACACACACACACACACACACACACACACACACACACACACACACACACACACACACACACACACACACACACACACACACACACACACACACACCAGTTTGCCTGTATGCCCCTATTAGCCACAGTGGCTGTTACTTTTTTGCCAATAATTCAATAAAGCAATCAAAACTGAACCACGTCTTCCCTCCTGTCTTCTGACTGACACCCGGGGGCGAAAAGAGCATAACCTTCCGAGTCAACCCCCCATACAGTCCTCAGGCTCCCCAACAGAAACGTAGCGACAATCTGGAGAAAAGTGGGTCGAAGATCGGCCAGGTTAACCGGCAGCTGAGGAGAAGTTATGATGCAAACTTCAAGATGATGGTGATAAATGAGGCAGAGTCTTCAAACAATTGCAAAGCGGCTGTGAAATATGGTGTCACAGAGTATAATGTATGGAGATGGAGAGCTCAAAAAGATCACCTAAAAAATGCTCACAATCAGAGAAAAGCTTTCCGTGGTCCTCAGAGCGGCCGCTTTCAAGAGCTCGACAAGATCATTTGTTTCAGATGTACTGTAATTATTTTCTGTATAAAAATTAAATTTGGTGTTCAAAAAGTATTTTTTCAAACTTGAGGGGGTCGTCTTATAATCAGGGTCGTCTTATATTCGGGCCAATACGGTAGTTCAAAGGTCAGTTCACAAATTTTAAAATAAACCTCATAGTTTGTAATTGAAATGTTATGAACTAAATTGCTGGTTCTAAAAATGAAAGGTTTATAATTATTTTCTTCCCTCAATCAAAAATTTGCGATGCTACCCTTTGGCATTTTGGCATTTTCTCATCGTTTTCACTCATCCTATTCATACTGTATTATTTTTTGTTTGTCAAGTCAAGTTTATTTATATATAGTGGGGGAAACAAGTATTTGACCCCTTGCTGATTTTGCAGGTTTGCCCACTTACAAAGAATGCAACAATCTACTATTTTAATCATATGTACATTCTAACAGTGAGAGACAGAATCCCAAAGAAAATTCCAGAATTTCACATCATATGAATTTATAAAAATTGATAACCGTCTGATGAGGAAAAACAAGTATTTGAACCCCTGGACAAACAGCATGTTGATATTTTGTAGAAAAGCCATTATTGGCCAGCACAGATGTCAAACGGTTTTTATAGTTGGTGACAAGCTTTGTGCACATTTCGCCAGGGATGTTGGCCCACTCCTCCCTGCAGACAGCCTCCAAATCATTCAGGTTCCGAGGTTGTCGCCTCGCAACTCGAATTTTAGGCTTCCTCCAAAGATTTTCAATTGGATTCAGGTCTGGAGACTGGATTGTTGATCTGCACAAGGCTGGGATGGGCTACAAGAGAATCGGAAAGCAACTTGGAGAGAAAAAATCAACTGTCGGTGCAGTTATCAGGAAATGGAAGAAGCCAACCTCCCTCAGTCTGGGCCTCGACACAAGATCTCACCTCGTGGGGTCTCCCTGATCATGCGAATGGTGAGGAATCATCCCAAAACCACAAGGGGGGAACTGATGAATCAACTGAAGGCAGCTGGGACCACAGTTACAAAAGAAACGGTTGGTAACACACTACTCCGTCATGGATTGAAATCTGCCGCGCACGCAAGGTCCCCCTGCTCAAGAAGAAACATGAACAGGCCCGCATGAAGTTCGCCTCTTCTGAGTCGTCCAGGTGTTGAATGGCGAACTTCATGCGGGCCTGTACATGTTTCTTCTTGCTTTCCGATTCTCTTGTAGCCCATCCCAGCCTTGTGCAGATCAACAATCCAGTCCCCAGACCTGAATCCAAATGAAAATCTTTGGAGGGAGCTTAAAATTCGAGTTGCCAGGCGACAACCTCGGAACCTGAATGATTTGGAGGCTGTCTGCAGGGAGGAGTGGGCCAACATCCCTGGCGAAATGTGCACAAAGCTTGTCACCAACTATAAAAACCGTTTGACATCTGTGCTGGCCAATAATGGCTTTTCTACAAAATATTAACATGCTGTTTGTCCAGGGGTTCAAATACTTGTTTTTCCTCATCAGACGGTTATCAATTTTTATAAATTCATATGATGTGAATTTCTGGAATTTTCTTTGGGATTCTGTCTCTCACTGTTAGAATGTACATATGATTAAAATAGTAGATCGTTGCATTCTTTGTAAGTGGGCAAACCTGCAAAATCAGCAAGGGGTCAAATACTTATTTCCCCCACTGTAGCCCTTAATCACAGCCACGTCTCAAAGGGCTTCACATAGGCAATTCTCAACATCCCCCGATCTTAACTCCCAGGAGGGTGAGGAAAAACTCAAAACCCCAATTGGGGAAAAATGGGAAATCTTGAGAAGAGACCAAATATGGGAGGATCCCCCTTCCAGAATGACCAGGCTGCAATGGATGCAGAAAGGGCAACATTAAACACAGAATTTAAAACAGTCGTTTGCCCAAAGAACCAGAAAATTGCAAAGGTAAAGGTTAAAGGGAAATGTGCTTTCGGGAGTTTGCAAACATATTTTTTAAGGTTGTGTTAAACTTATAATCATATTAATATCTAGTATTGGAGTGCTCGTGTGGATTGGTGGGTGGTGAAGAATGTGCAGGCAAACTGCATGAACTTGTTTTCGTTGAAGTGTTGTGTATAGGCCCAGACAGGGAGTACCGGACGAGAACACCTCAAGGTCGTTGAGGAACGAGAACAACAGCACGTCTATGTGGCCCGGCTTCGTGGGGAAATCCAACCACCTGACCTCAGCGATAACACCGACACGGGGAGGAGATGGCCATCGACCAATCATCTCACAATATTTTGCATGCTTTAATATTCATATTGTGTTTCTTTAAAACTGGGCAACCCGGAAGAATGTGTCGTCTTTTGGTGGTCACAAAAACGCACGAGTTTTAGTGTGAGGGACCCGGGACCCAGGCCTGTATTAGTGCGCTTTGTCAGGAATAAACAATTGGTAAATTTGGTCTGATTGATCTACTGGTCTTCTCTTTGACAGAACAAACTCGCAAAATTGTTAGGTGCGCCAGTGTGTGGATTAGGACATAGCAATTTATGTGTTAAGTGTTGATCGCAATTTGGAGTCAGATCAATAACTAAAATCCGTAACCTAACAATTTCTTGGTGACCGCGGACGTGATGTCAAGAGAAGGGTAATTGACAACTCGTGGTCTTTAGCCAAGACACCGGACAGTGTCAGGGACACTGTCTCCCGGTCGGCGAACCGTTTGGAATAAGCGCACAACGTTGAGCTGGTACGACGTCTCCTCAACCCTGAGCTCATCACCGATAAGGTAAGCAGAATACCTGTTACTATAAGTCGAAATGCTGCAAATTGAAAGAGGAAATTTAAGAGGAGACTGTCGTTCAGACCAAATAAGGTGTGCATGAAGTTAAGATACATACGGTGAATAAGTTTGGAACTTACGTGTGTAACGTGTACGGTAAAGTCAGGGACTTACGCGCACTAAGGATAGGTCAGGGACCTAGTGCTTCGTCGTGGCGGACAAGGGTGCGGTGACGATCGTATTCAAATAGCTGGGGTTTTTCAGAGATCCTCGAGGGGAAGTGAGGCCTCCTCAAAAAATATCCGGTGGTAACAGTTCCTCCTGTGAGAGATCAGACCGCTAAAATATCCAAAATGAACCAAATTGGGGTTAGAGTGTGTGTGCGCGCAGAGGATCCTCATGACTGGGTGTGCATATGAGTGTGTGTGAGTGAGATGTGTGTTCTATGGAAGAAATCAGTAACGGAGAATGTTTAGGAGGCTTTTGAGCGATAATAGGGAAATTGAGAAGTGGACAATGGTGTGTTTAAGTTGGTTAGAGAAACCAAGATGAGCAAGGTGTGGCGGAAGGGAAAATAAGGCATGTGACAGAAAGTTACTAGAACGGTGGCTTGATAGGATGAGAATAAGAGACAGCAAATGTTGTGTAGAAGACATTGAAAGATGTCGAATGTGAACATGATGAAGGGCGCAACAGCAAAGTTGGCCTGCCCTTTGAGAGGTTGAGACTGATGAGCGTGCCTGCACTCACGCGTAGTCGCGGGTCTGGGCTGTGCGCGTGGGCCTGTGCTATGCTCGTGCGGGCGGTGGGCCGGCATCACGATTGTTGCAGGAAATGGCCAGCCTGTAACCAGTCAACATTGATGCCGCGACCCCCCTCGCACGGGGGGGTGCTATGGCCCGGGCGGGGCAGGGACAGTGTGAGTTTCTCAGTGAATGTTTGAAGCAGTGAGATTGAAGGAATGTATATGCTGATGTGGAAGCGCAAATTGTGAGTGGTATTGACCGATAGAAAGTGGCAAAGAAGCTACATGAGAGATGGATTTGAATCCCTTTGTCTGTGTGTGCGTGCATGCGTGCGTGCGGATGCGTGTGTGTGTGTGTACGTGCGGGTGTGTGCGCGCTCGGTGTGTGCGTTTATGTGCACACCCTGTGTGGGTGCAGGCGTGTGAGGAGGAAGACGACATGGATCAGAGAATGTTCAAGAAAGGGGGGCTTACTCGTAAATAATGAGGAGCTATTGGGAGTAATCTGTTTGTCCTTTCTTTAAGGTTAGGTTAGGTTAGCAACACGAGCGATTTAGAGGTTCAAAAGAAAGACAGTTAAAAGAAAATAACGTTTTTGATTTGGACAATTGCAGGCTAACAAGAGCATGAGAAAGAAGGGTAGAGAAAGCAGTGAAAATAGACAAGGAAAGAAATGAATACAAGGGCATTTATCCATCTTTGCATGATGTGACACACCCGAGTGTCCCGACACTCGGAGTGAGCTATGTTGGACCGCCGCCGTACGGCGACCATGGAGTAATGGCTCCGGTGGTGACGTTGGGTGGCAGGATGGTAGTGGATGTCGAGGGCGAAGGCGAAAGGGCGGATCAGAGTATTGTACAGTTTATTGAACAAGCAGTAAATAAAGAGAGGCGACGGGCCCGGGAGGGGGACACATCCTGCGTGGACACATCCCGCGTGGACACCTCTACCCCCGGTCCGAGCCCTCAACCGTCCAATGTGACGAAAGGAGAAAGCTGACATAGACTTACTGCCGAGAATGAGGAGCTAAAACAGAAAACTGATCAAGCCGATGAGCAGCGTAGACAGGAAGCGCAGATGTTAAAATGGGCAACAGAGAGAGAGAGAGAGAGAGAGAGAGAGAGACGGAGAAAATATAATTTGCGGAGTGGTCAGGGACAGATGACACAGGCCGAGGTGCAGAAAAATGAATTGATGTGTCCGGTGGTGACCACATCGGGCGGTCAGCACTACGAGCCCATGGTGCTCCGTGATATGACCGCGATGATGGAAAAGATGCCCCCACTTCACAGAGGAGGCAAGGTGTGGCTGAACAAATTTTTGGCTCTGATGAGTGGGCAGAGCTGTACACTCGGTGACATGCGCCAGATGTTGGCAGGAGCATGCTCCCTAGTGCAATTGCAGGCGATTGAGGAAGCAGCAGGCACAGCGAGACTGGGGAGGGAGGTGCCCTTGCCACAAGTAGCAGCGCCCCTGTTTGAAAACATTAAATTGACTTTCCTACAACCCACCGATCTGGCCCCCACTATGTTTGAAAATGTCACCTGCACAACATTATGTAACATGTGTGGAGAGTTGGATTGAAACCACAGGTCGCCATCCGGCTCTCACGCACGAGGCAGAGGTGCTCTTCCGAACGGCGCTGCTGGATGGACTTCCGCCAGATGTGAAGAAGCAGCTAATGTCAGATCCTGACATTCTGGTTTGTGCCGAAGAACGATTTAAACGTCATTTTTGGCATCACTGCAGAACGTTCACTGAGTCACAAGCTAAAGTTGAAAACGAGACAGACGCATTATCTAAACAGTTGTTGAAATTACAGTTGGCAAAAATGCATGGTGAAGCTAACAGTCTAAATCACAGAAAAAGGAAATGCAAATGTCACAGGCTCTTCAGGTGGTGGGGCGCGGAAGGGGCCAGTTCCGGGGCGGATACAGAGGCCGGGGAGGGAGTGCACCTGCTTACCCGGGGAGGGCAGCATACAAACCCCATTCGCCCAACGCATGCTTCATCTGCGGGGAAACCGACCACTGGGCAAAAGAATGCCCACAGTATCGACCGCGCGGAGCCACCCGCCCACAAACGCACGGAGGTCAGTACTACCAACATGATGATCTCTGGTGTGGACAATTTGAATAGGGCTGCCCGGGGAGCCAGGAAAGCAGTGGCCCGGCGGAGCCAATGCTTCATGTGACAGTGGAAGGAAAACCTGTGAAGATGCTGGTGGACACAGGAGCAACTTATTCATCAATAAACACTGCCCTTCCTGTATCCTCACTGTCAAAGAAAACAACAACTTTTGTCGGCTTCTCGGGACAACCACGTACTCTGCCTTTTACCAAACCACTTGAAACTGTGATCACCCGGACAGGGTGTAGACTGTGGTACAAATACATCCATTCCACAGACACTCCAATCGATTTGATGGGAAGGGACTTGCTGTCAGCCGTTCGAGCCAGAATTCTGAGTGGGCCAGAGGGAGTGATTATTCAATTTCCAGATGGCGTCAGCATCCAGTGCTCACAGCAGCTACAACAACATGGTCAGTGGCTGATGGCGTCCCTACCGGCAGAAGCAGAAACTGCAACCATCTACTGGGCCAGGCTGGAGCCAGAGACCCCTGCTGGTGGCGGTGTGTTCTCGACCTACCTACTGTGGAAGCCCTGGATCTGCTCACTGGCCCCATACCACTCATCTGTTGATCCTTTGCATTGCACTCTATATTATGACCGAAAAAGTGATGATGTATATCGGGATTTGTTTGAAGAAATTGAAGGGCACATGTGGGATTTAACTTCATCATGCATTTTGATTGGTAAAGAGGGAGTCGCAGCGGCAACTGAATTGACATATGAACAAATGCAGTGGTTCAAAATGACAGAGAAAGGGGTGCCACACATTTCGCTGGCTCTTGCCCCAGGACACGAGGCCAGACAATTGGGCTCAATGGTCAAGCAGTTGTTGCAACAAACCGATTGGCGGAAAACTCACATTCCTGGTGATCCTGAAAGGGGGATCCTTCCATCTGTGGTCCCTTCTCAAGGTTTCTCATTTTCCCCTGGCAGGGTTTTTTTGAGTTTTTCCTTGCCCCTTTGGGAGCTTATGATCAGCGGATGCTTTGAGAATAATTGTCAATTTTGGCTATGTGAAGCCCTTTGAGACTGTTTGTGATTCAGGGCTATACAAATAAACTTGACTTGACTTGACTTGACTCCTAATTTGTACTGGTCTGAGTCTCAGAATGCATACCAAATTAAACAACCCATGGCAGACACAGGATTGCTGGAGATGATGTTGGTGTCCCGCACACACGGTAGGGAGTTAACTGATCATGAGGACGCTGAAGTAATGCTGGTGGCCTTGCCCGACACACTGTGGTCCCAGGGTCCATTTGATGTCGGGTTTTGTCATTCGGTGGCCCCTATTGATCTCCAAATGGATGAGACGCAGCCTATCAAACGGCCTTAATATCGTTGGCCGAAAGAGGCGGACCAAGGCATGGAATTGCAGTCCAAGCACAACAGCAGTCTGTGCTGTTACAGCACAAAGGCCAGCTCCTCTTTCGACATGCGACAACAAGCATCTTCAACAAGATCTTCCAGAAAGACAGTAAACAAACATAGCGGCAGAGCTATAATGAAACGTTATGGATAAAAAAATATTCATGTGTTCAAATGGCCCAGTCAAACTCTAGACATTGAGCATTTGTGGCAAGACTTGAAAATCGCTGTTCACAGACACTCTCCATCCAATTTGGCTATATGCTTCAGCTCCATTTCAAAGACAATGGCAAACATAGTAGCGTTCAGATGTGCAAAATTGGGAGAGAAATACCCCAAACGACTTGCAGCTGTAATTCCAGGGAAAGGTAGCCCTAAAAAGTATTCACGCAGAGGAGGTGAATTAAAATGAACTTTTAGTATTTTTTTCTGTTACACTTCACAGTTGTGCTACATTGTGTTAGTTGGTCATATAAATTCCATTCATCCATCCATTATCTGGCCCGCTTAGCCCACGGTGGTCACGGATGTGATGGAGCCTATCCCAGCAAGTTTGAAAATATTTAAGGGATATGAATACTTATTCACAGCACTTGGCACTGCTGTAATCCACATAAACATCATTCTGACATGTGCCTCACTAAGGTTGCAGGCGTGTTGAAGCCTATTTCAGATGAGTTTGGGCAAAAAGTGGAGGATACCATGAACTGGCCAACAGCTAATTGCAGGACACATCCAGTGTTCCCTCTAAGCTGCGCAATTGCGCACTGGTCGCGCAGTCTTTGCGCACAAGAAACTCCATGCTGTGCACGAAACAAAATTCAGCATAAACTGATTGATTAATATCTAATGTTAGACGTAATCTAATCTAATTAAGTGGACGAATGATTTTCTTTCTGTGCCTTTTTGTTGTGTAAATCAGTAATTAACAGGTGTCCAGCCAATGATATGATATGGTTCACTTACACTACATATATGACACGTGTCCTGCCCATCCGTGCCGTGCAAGTTAGCTAACTAACGACAGTGCGGCGGAGTCAAGCGATGCAAATGCTAAATTAGCTAATCATGGCGAAACGAATGAGTGTGTGCAATTACAAGAGGAAACGGTGAAACTGGGTGAGATTTTCTCTTTTTCGAATGAGAAAGGTCTCCTCTGGAAAATATGCAGTGAAGCAAAAGTGGCGGGCGAGTTTACGAAGGGAAAAATATGGAAGGAATGGAACTTGGACTACCTCAAGCGTCACATTCAGCAGAAATGTTATTTGAAAGCTGTTGGAATTGTACAAAGACTCAAGATGGGACAGGGGATCGGTACATTATTGCGAGAGAACGCAAAGGATCGACAGAATAGGAACGAGCTGTCACAAAACAAAATCCGACGCCGACCAAGTTAAAGTTCTCATTGACAAAATGCATTTATTTATTTATTTATTCATTCATTCATTTATTTATTTATTTATTTATTTAATCCGGTGTTGCACACACTGTGTACAGGGAGCTTGTGTGTTTGCACAGACACTTGAAAAATTAAAGGGAACACTGCTTGGGTAAAAGTGTAAAAACAGTTATGTAATAGCAGTAATAAATATTACAAGATAAATCCAACTGAATATCAAGTTGTCTTCAGTATATCTAGCCCAGGGGTCTTCATCTGGTTTTGTCCAAGGGACCACCATTGTAACCAAGAAGCAACTTGGGGACCACTGCTTTGGCGGAATATTATTTTATTTTGCCCCGAGGAAGATAGACCTCCATCCATCCATTTTCTGAACCGCTTAGTCCCCACGGGGGTCGCGGGCGTGCTGGAGCCTATCCCAGCCGTCATCGGGCAGTAGGCGGGGGACACCCTGAACTGGTTGCCAGCCAATCGCAGGGCACACAGAGACAGACAACCAATCTCACTCACACTCACACCTAGGGACAATTTTGGAGTCTTCAATCGGCCTACCAAGCATGTTTTTGGAATGTGGGAGGAAACCGGAGTGCCCGGAGAAAACCCACGCGGGCCCGGGGAGAACATGCAAACTCCACACAGGGAGGGCCGGAGGTGGAATCAAACCCGCACCCTCCTAACTGTGAGGCGGACGTGCTACCCAGTGCGCCACCGAGCCGCCGAAGATAGACCTATACAGGCTATTTATTTGCATCTGTATGTCTGTTTTGGGAATCTCAGCTACATTTGCCATAATTTGGAAAGGTAAATGATTCACACAATTTACTGGAAAATAAATTAAGTCTAAATAATGAATAATTTTATTTTTAAAAACGTTACAATTATTTTCTAGTTCCAATTTTGCAGACCACCTGCAATACTGCCAAGGACCACTAGAGGGTTGCGGCCCCCCGGTTGACAATCCCTGATCTAGCTAACCCGCCTTTGTGTCTAAATGTGGAATATGTGATGCTGCTGAGTGTGCTGAAGGGCTGAATTGTGAGTCTCAGTGGGTAGAGGCACAACCTCTGCAGGCGCCGAGCTGCAATCAAAGGTCTCTGCAAGTGACCGCTCACAATCCATGTGGCTGATGGACACACAGCACCTACTAACTATAGCTTTCAGCCAGCAAGACTGACTGCTGAAGCACATACACTTACTTATATGTGCATTTCATGTCGGGTAGCTCCAACTCATAGACATTCAATTGATGTAACATGGAGTCTTCTGACAAAACTGGGACATTTGTCAGTGCTATGAAGTGATGCATTTAATTTTCCACAATATACTGTATATGCCTTTGTCTCCAGAGAGTGAATTTAATCATTAAACATGTAACACGTTTTTATTTATATCCTTTCATCATATTTGTAAAAAAATAAAGACTCCTCTTTTACTTCGTTAAGGAGCGACGCCGGACTGGCCTGCTCTTCCTCCCCCGGTTGGACTGCGTCGTGAGCTCGGACTGCTCCATCCTGGAGCATTGTTGGGATGCGTCGGCAGCGGGTCTGCGAGGCAGCGGAAGAGGGGCCAGCGCGGAGACGTCGGGCCAGGCTTGCGGCCAACCCAGCGAGCCCTGCCGTGCCTTCCATTCTCCTGGCGTACGTTCGTTTGCGGGACGACAAGCTGGGTCGCCTGATAGGATCCACAAACCGGACAGTGCGTGCCTGCTGTGTGCTCGTGTTCACAGTGGCCTGATTGACTGTCATCTTTCCCGACTCTGCTGTGCATCGGGAGCGGCTAGCGTGCTATCACTCTTGTTGTTCATCTTCTTGTTTTATTTTTCCTGTTTTGTTTATGTTTATGTGCGTTGTGAACTCTGTCTTGTTACCCTGGGATAGTGAGAAACGTAATTTCGATCTCTTTGTGTGTCTTGACACGCGGAGGAATTGACAATAAAGGAGACTTTGACTTTGACTTACTGCATTACCCTGCTTCAATTAAATTCAAAATTTTCCTGCAGACACAAAAGAATTCCCTAATGCCTGTTTGGGGTGGATGGAAAAGTGGAGCACGAGGTTCATCTGCAGTGTAAAGGGAGGTTTTATGAAAAAGGGGGTCTTGGGTTTTTTTTTTAGCTGTTACAGACACGCAACATCTGTGTGTGGTGGTAGGACTGATGGGGGTTGGGGTTAAGCTTCCATTGCTCTACATCCCCTTTCCACTGGAATGGCTGGTATGAAGAAGAAAGGAGGTACATGAGATGAAGTGGGAGGGGACTTGACCCCAGTGCAATCTTTCTTTTTTGTTCTGCAAAAGAATCAAACCCCGAAACAAACAAAACCTCCTGTAGTTCACACTCAATATAGAGTATATGGGTCCCCCAATCACTCTTGTCTCCTTAAATAGGTCTTTGTACTGATGAAACATAAAGAGGAAAAATTCTCTTGGACCCTCAGGAACAAAAATGCACAAAACAACAGTTATTATTACTGTCTACTACAGCCCCGGAAAAAATACGGCCCGCGGGCCATATCCGGCCCTTTATGCGTCTCTGTCCGGCCCGCAATCATAAATTACATTTGATTACAACTTAATAAATAAAAAAAAATCTGTGTCGTACATGCAATACAACTGTGCTGCTTTTATTTTGAAAGGTGTCGCACTTCCGTGTAGCGTGCGTGCATGTGAGCTGTGCGTGTAGGTGAACAGAGCGAAGTAATGCTGCCCTCAAAATGTGTGCTGACGCGAAGAAAAGAAAAGTTGACAAGGAGTGCCGTGTTTTCAACAAGACATGGACTGCCAAGTATTTCTTTACAGAACTGAAAGGTAAAGCCGTGTGCCTGGTTTGTGGCACACAAGTCGCTGTGTTTAAAGAATAAATCAGGCGAGTGGTGTTATCGGCTCGCAGGCAGAGGAGCAGGATAATCGCTCCATTGAAGCTCAAGTTACCGCGTTTTTTAAAACAAAGAACATAGCTCTGGAGAAAGACACTCTGGATTCATGTTACCTGCTTCCAAAAAAGCTGCAAGTGACAGAGGCAACGACACCCGTGCTGTATTGCTGAGATTTGTAAGCAAAAAATTTAAAACAGATCTGCTCAAGAAAGGAAGAAATTTGAAAGGTTCCAATGTCTATATAAACGAAAATCTTACTAAAAGAAACGCCACCATCGCCTGGAAAGCCCGACAATTAAGAAAACAAGGGAAAATGCAGAGCACCTGGACGTCAAACTGTAAAATCTACGTGAAACCAAATGGAGCTACCCCAGAAAATACAAGACCAGTGCTCATCAGGGGTTGAGCTGGATCAATTTGCAAATTAAGAAAATGGAAAGTCCAAAAACATCTTTGATTAGCTCGGATAAATCATGGAATCTGGCTAATCAAGATAAACAAAAGATCCTGATGGACCTGGTAAAAGCCTATGAAAATGTGACTCTGCCTACAAATCAATATTGTGCCCATGACCCAAATCTAAGCATTGACTCGGAAAGCAATTTTTATACAAGCGAAGTGGACACTTGTGGATATTTTTTGGAAGAAAACCTAAACAAAATAAATGACGACGGAGAGAAACTACCTGTTGACCTTGGACAAATGCTTCAACATTATTGCAATATCGGAAACATGGACTACTGAAGAAAGGGGAGCAGCTTTTCATCTTAACGGATATAATTTTGCCCAAAAAAAAACCGTCGGAGAAATCTGGAGGTGGAGTCGCGCTGTTCGTTGACGACAGGCTCAACTGGAAGATTTTGGAAGACTTGGCCCTTGCAATAGAGAATGTGCTCGAATGTCTGACGGTAGAAATTGAATTGTGTACAGGGAAAAAGTCTGTAATCTGCTGTATGTATAGAGCTCCGTCGAACGACCTTGTAATGTTCAACAATCAAGTGACCGTACTCCTCTCAAAAAGAAGACACAAAGAAATTTACATATGTGGTGATTTTAACATTGAACTACTAAGACGAAGTCAAAACACGCAAACGGAAGTTTTTGTGAACCAAATGTACTCACACGGGCTACGCCCACTCATTACCAAACCAAGCCGAATCACGCCTCAGAGTGCAACACTAATTGACAACATCTATACTAATTATTACGGTAAACATATCAGTGGCATCCAGATATGTGATATATCTGATCACTTACCGGTCTTCTGCATTAGTGGCCAAAGAATGCCAAACCCTCAAAAGTCAGCAAACTCACCAAAGAGAACAAAAAGCAATGCCGTACCTAGACCAATAACTCAGAGGGCCGAGGTTTATATGGAAAATAATGTCAACAGAGCCTATGAAAACTTTTTAAAAACATTGCTCGAAACATATGAAAAGCACTGCCCTATTGTCACAGAAAAAAATACAAGCGTAAAATAAAAAAAAAAATAAAAATGTCAAACCATGGCTAAACAAAACACTACTAAATGCATGCAAGAAAAAAAAAATATATAAGCAATTTCTGAAGGACAAGATGGATAGATCTCACAAGAAGTATAAAACTTATAGAAATCCTGTCAATAATAAATTGAGGACAG
Organism: Syngnathus scovelli; assembly: GCF_024217435.2. Classification (NCBI taxonomy): domain Eukaryota; kingdom Metazoa; phylum Chordata; class Actinopteri; order Syngnathiformes; family Syngnathidae; genus Syngnathus; species Syngnathus scovelli. The sequence goes on along the minus strand of NC_090850.1, from coordinate 3,673,731 downwards.
CCAAACAAGTGTACAACGGATGATTATTAGCCGAAAGCCAAAATTACACTAAAAAACTTTGGGACATAATTTATTCTATCACAGAGGGCAGAAGAAAGAGAAATGAAAAAACATACTTGGTCATTGACGGTCAAATAGTGGATGACCCCCAGCAAACCGCAGATAAGTTTAATCAGTTCTTTGTCGAAGTGGGGGCAAGACTCGCCCGAGACATTCCTTCTCAGAAGATAAACTGAAATGTTTTTGATCGTGGAATAAACAATACTGCTGACGACTTTTCACTGTCCCAGATAACTTTGAAGGAAGTCGAAGATACTATACTGAGTTGTTCAAGCAAGAAATCAATTGACGTTGATGAACTAGACACGAGGACGCTAAAATATATAGTGCATGCCATTTCGCCTCCACTTACACATATCTGCAATCTATCATTCAAAAGTGGGATATTTCCTGATAAACTGAAAATTGCCAAAGTTCTACCCATATTTAAAAGGCTAGAGACATCCCTTTTTTTTTCAATTAGAACGGAATTTGATAGAATGTATAAAGTGAACACATTTGCCGCATTGGAAATTAAAAATGGACACCGATTACTAAGAATAAAGCTGAAATGAAATGCCAGTTTATCGATCGGGTCCCGCACGAAGCCAAACTGGCGGCGCCATTACTGTGACGTCACAAGTTGTACATCTGGATGTCAACAAACCCAAACAACATGGCAGATGATAGCGACAGCTCCGTTTCTAGCGGCAATATTAGCATCATTTTATCCGATTCAGAAACCTCTTTTGACGCAGAATATGATGAATCTAGCAGTTCACTTGGGCTGAGCTGAGCACATTTTCTGAATTGTGCCCCTCCCGTCACTCTAGTTAGGTTGGCATAGTAAAAAGTGCTCTTGGGGGCTTTAGAGTGCCGAGTTGATCTCGGCACATGAAGACATGACCACCTGCAACGTTTGGTTTAGGTTTTATAAGCATTTTTAATTTTATTGCTTAAATAGCATTTTCTCGACGAGCTGAGCACGTTTTCTGAATTGTGCCTCTCCCGTCACTGTGGTTAGGTTGGCATAGTAAAAAGAGTAGAGTGCCGAGTTGACCACTGCGCATGGAGAAATGAACATCTGCAGCGTTTGGTTTAGGTTTTAGGCGCATTTTTAATTTTATTTCTTAAATCGCATTTTTTCGACGAGCTGAGCACGTTTTCTGAATTGTGCCCCTCCCGTCACGCTTCGACATACTTTTCAAAGTCAAAGTCTCAAAGTCTCCTTTATTGTCAATTCCTCCGCATGTCAAGACACACAAAGAGATCGAAATTACGTTTCTCATTATCCCAGGGTGACAAGACAGAGTTCACAACGCACATACAAGTAAACAACACAGGAAAATTAAAACAAGAAGATGAACAATAAGAGTGATAGCACGCTAGCCGCTCCCGATGCACAGCAGAGTCCGGAAAGATGACCGTCAACCAGGCCACTGTGAACACGAGCACACAGCAGGCACGCACTGTCCGGTTCGTGGATCCTATCAGGCGAACTCAACCCATCATGTCGTCCCGCGAACGAACGTACGCCAGGATAATGGAAGGCACGGCTAGGCGAGCTGGGTTGGCCGCAAACCTGGCCCGACGTCTCCGCGCTGGCCCCTCTTCTCTTTTTGTTTACATTCACTGAAGCTAAACGCGTACAACTTGAGACGTCATGAGACGTCACTTCCGGCTGGCGGCTCGGTGCAGTCAAACTTGTCTGTGCGGCAAATTTAAATTATATTTTTCAGAGCAAGAGCTTCCTTTTCATTGTTTCGAGCGTCAATTTATATTTATAAGCCCATAAGCTAACTAAAACCGATTTATACATGTACCGGTGTCTCTAGCCCTTTAAAAAAGGAGACAAACACCAGATCACCAACTATCGCCCAATCTCTATCCTCCCCCAATGTTCTAAAATCATTGAGAAATTATTCAATAGCAGGCTGGAGAATTACATTGAACAAAAAAATATACTGTCGAAAAATCAATATGGTTTTCATAAAAAACATTCGACTGCACATGCACTTTTAGATTTTGTAGAAACCACTAAAATGGCGATGGATAGAAAACTATATAGTATTGGAATATTTCGTGATATTAAAAGGCCTTCGACACAATTCATCATGAAATATTGATTGAGAAATTGTATAGATATGGGGTAAAGGATACAGCCTTAAAATGGATCAGGAGTTACTTAAAAAATAGAACCCAATTTGTACATGTAGAGACCAAAAGGTCACCTAGATTGAAAATAACGTATGGCGTCCCCCAAGGGTCAATTTTGGGCCCTAGGTTATTCACGCTATACATCAGGGATGTCAAAGTCAAACACACCGAGGGCCAAAAAAACTAATTTGCTACAAGCCGAGGGCCGGACTGGTTCAATGTTTATTAAAATATATCGGAATGATTGCACATAGCCTTTTGAACTAAGACCTAACACAGTGTACATTATTTAATGATTAAATGAATATGGCAATATTTTGTTATGGCTCTGTCAGTAACTTCAAGGGAAAACATTTTCAAGAGCCAAACAGCAAAAAATTCAATTGTTTTAAAAACAAAATGTGTTTCTTAATATCAACATAAATGCATAAGTAAAAGTGCATGCATTATAAACTGAAAATGTATTATTGTGCTGCTCTATGATCTACCGATCATTGCTTTCAAATCGTAAAATAAAAAAATAATCAAATCAGTTGTATTCTTTCTCATGGCTCTTATCTGCAATTTTCCCTTGGTCCATTCAACTGAAAAATAAATATAAATAAATACAATTCAAAAATTTACAGCACACAGACAAAACAATACTTTCTTCAAAGAAAAATCACGTCTTGTAGAAACAAATGTAAAAATGTAACCAAATTAAAAAACGGAAAATACGTTACTGTTCTGTGATGCTCACTTGTCTGAGGCTGAGCCTGATACTTAGAGGTGTCTCATTGTTTGTACAAGTTCATCAATGTTCGGGGTTAGGCTCTGAGGCTCAAAACCCGTTTTTGATCAACTCTCCTTCTGCAAAGGGCCGGGCTGATTTGGCGATCTCTTTTGCCACAATAAAGCTAGCCTTGGCAGCAGCCTCGCTTTGTGATTTAGCATACGTGAACATAGCCTGCCTGGACTTAAGGCCTCGTTTTAATTCTTCCACCTTCTGTAGCTTTTGTTCATATTCCATATTCTTGTCTTGGTCTGTGTGTTTCTTAGACGTTTGATAGTGCCTTCTTAAATTTAATTCTTTCATTACAGCCGCATTTTCTCCACACAGAAGACACACAGGTTTGCCTCTTACCTCCGTAAACATGTACTCTGCCTCCCACCTGGCCTGAAACCCCCTGTTCTCAGCGTCCACCTTACGTTTAGCCATTTTTGAGGAGGCGGGGTATCAGAAAGTTGAACTCTGCTCTGACTACTGATGAATAATGAAGCCGCTTGTGCGAGCTGCAGGGACATCGCGGGCTACCGTTGCATTGTGGGAAATGTAGTGTTGGTGCGTGCAAAACACCAGCGGGCGGCTGTGGCCTACGGGCCGGTTCTAATAGTAATTCAATATCATCCAGGGGGCCATAGATAATCAATTCGCGGGCCGGATCTGGCCCGCGGGCCGTAACTCTGACATATGTGCTATACATAAATGACATTGCAAAGGCATGTTCCCTCAAAATGGTCATGTTTGCCTATGACACCAGTATATTATGTACTGGACATAATTTAAGGCACATGGAAGCTTGTATAAACAGAGAAATGTCAATTTTACAGGCTTGGTTCAATGCAAATAAATTATCTTTAAATCCATCCAAAACTAAATATATGCTATTTGGGAAAAGAAAACCAAGCGAAGACTTAGTGTCAAACGGTATCAAGATTGAACGAGTTAATGAGTATCAAATGCTTGGCATAACACTTGATTGTTTACTTAACTGGAAACAACAAATTACAAACTTGTGCAAAAAAATATCAAGAAATATGGCCATTCTGTGGAGGCTGCAAAATAAAATTAGTACATCTGCTTTAAGAATAATGTATTTGACACTCATAGAGCCACATCTATATTATTGTTCAGAGGTCTGGGGTCACGCATACCAGACATCATTAGAAGCACTTTACAAACAACAGAAAAGAGCACTGAGGATCATTTGCAAAAAGCCGTACAATTCTCACACGAACGACCTCTTTATAAACACTGGAATACTGAAGCTTCAAGACTTAATCACTTTTGCAGGACTGTTAAATGTGCTTCTAGAAGCTTCTAGATGTATGCTACCAGCAAATATTCAAAGCCTATTCACCCTGAGGGACACAAAACACGACCTCAGAGGATTATTAAACTTTGACCAACGACAAGTGTCCAGTACACTTGGAGGTCAATCGCTGACGGTTGTCGGTGTAAGAAATTGGAACAAACTGAACTCTGACCTAAAACTGTCTGATAATTTCAAGGACTTCAAGAAGAAACTGAGAGCCTCTCTCATATCTAATTACGTAAGCTGAGTCCACGGCAACCCTGGGACGAAAGCATTGATAGCTGTTTGTTACACTCGTTACAAATCATTCAAATTCCAAATATTAGCATCATACAGAACCATAAATTTTTGATGTTGGCTATTTTTGAAACTAATGTGTAAATGTACTAATGTACAAATATTAGCATCATACATAACCATAAATTTTGATGTTGACTCTTTTAAAATTAATGTGTTACATAATATCTGTGAAGACTCTCATGAAATTGCTGTGTGATAAATATCTGTGAAAACACGAAAAATCTTTGGATGAAAGTTTTTGGGACGGGACTCGATAAGCAAGGCTGCTTCCACCCGTTCCGTTTTCGGCGAGTACGGAACGAACTCTAAGCTCTGTAAAGAAAGTGTGACTTTGATGATGTCTGTGTACGAGCTGAAATAAACAAAAAAATTTATATATATACCGTATTTGCCGGTGTATTGGTCGACCTTTTTCGATCCAAAATCGACCGAAAAAAAATGACCTCGACTTATACACCGAGTCATAAAATTTAACTTTGTATTCATCGCTTCAAATGTGATGGTAACCAAGGCCGTTTCTCATGCATCTCATTGTGCCAACGCACACTTAGAAAATTTGAACCGGGCGGCGTGCGCAAATGCGTGGCCCGCTGGAAGTCGAATGAGGCTCCGTGATCTCCTCCGCGGTGCTTATAAACAGCCGATCCGCTCGGCGGGGGCTATTTTCGGCCACTTGGCGCGTGCGCACGGCCTCCCGGATGTGCCGGGCGGGTGCGCGAGCTCGCCGGCCGCTGGAAGTCGAATGAGGCTCCGCGATCTCCTCCGCAGTGCTTATAAACAGCCTATCCGCTCAGCGGGGGCTATTTTCGGCCACTTGGCGCGTGCGCACGGCCTCCCGGATGTGCCGGGCGGGTGCGCGAGCTCGCCGGCCGCTGGAAGTCGAATGAGGCTCCGCGATCTCCTCCGCGGTGCTTATAAAGTGCCGATATGCTCGGCTTGGAGCTATATCCGGCCTCCCGTTGGTGCCGGGCGGCGTGCGCGAGCTCGCCGGCCGCTGGAAGTGGAATGAGGCTCCGCGATCTCCTCCGCGGTGCTTATAAACAGCCGATCCGCTCGGCGGGGGCTATTTTCGGCCACTTGGCGCGTGCGCACGGCCACCCGGATGTGCCGGGCGGGTGCGCGAGCTCGCCGGCCGCTGGAAGTCAAATGAGGCTCCGCGATCTCCTCCGCGGTGCTTATAAACAGCCGATCCGCTCGGTGGGGGCTATTTTCAGCCACTTGGCGCGGCCTATATATATATATAATTTGAGTCGCCACTACACGACCAAGCATGTCTAATGAAGAGCGCGCAACAGAGGCTGATGCATTGCTAGCAAAACTGCAAGCCCAACAAGGACTTTTTATCAAACTTCACACCCACAGAGATGCAGCGGTCAGGATAAGTTTTGTCATTTCCCGCAAAATTGCCAGAAAAAGTAAGCCGTTTACTAACGGAGAGTTTATTAAGGAGTGCTTATTGGACTCTGTTGCACTGATATGCCCGGAGAAAAAGAGCGCATTTGAGAATGTATCACTCTCCCGACGTACCGTAACAAGGCGGGTTGAGGACACATTGATATGTTTCTATAAATGTGTTGTAATTCACAGTTTGAGGAAAAGTTAAAGAAGTTAAGAATAGATTGTACTGATTTGATGTACTGATGTAATGATTTTTTATTTGACCTATACACCACAATTTCACATAGCCTAATATAAATATAAACAGAATAATTGTATTCTTCTAATTACCAGTACCAGCTATTTAAAATAAATAATTTAGTGCATATTACAATGGAATAAAGTTGAGCAGGTTTAAATTATCGTTGCTGTGGCCCTCTGACATAACAGGTTTTTCATGTGGCCCCTTGTAAAAATTTATTGCCCGCCCCTGGTCTACTACCATTGACAGTATCTTATTTTAAGTCATCTATGATAATTTGAACAACATGCCGCCAACATGAAAGTTGTGGGTCAATTTGTTTAAATGAAGTAGGCCCAGTCTTTGCTGATTGTCATATATGTTAAATATGTTAATATGTATGATATGGCAGTAGAATATTACAAAAATTATTTTTGAAAATCATCCCTCTCTGGCTGTAGCTTATCAATTTTTTTTTAAATGTTCCCAATGATCGTCACACACACATCTGGGTGTGGTGAAATTTGTCCTCTGCATTAAACCCATCCCCGTGTGATTTTGATCTATCCCCTGGGGGAGAGGGGAGCAGTGAGCAGCAGCGGTGCCGCGCTCGGGAATCATTTGGTGATGTAACCCCCCAATTCCAACCCTTGATGCTGAGTGCCAAGCAGGGAGGCTGTGCTTTTTGGACAAAATATGATAAACATCAACAATAACGAAGCCCAAACATCAGCTAATGTCATCTCTGGTGGCTTTTTGGGGATGTTTTGTCTTAAACAAAACACATTGTAGACATTCCTATGGGTGCTTTGTTGTTCTGTGAACTTCCATTCATTTAAAATCATTGGAAAAACAAAACCTCATTCCTAACCACATAATTTGTCATTGAGTACAGGGATTTGGTTGGATTTTATTGAACAAGTCAGGGAGAAAATCTCTTTTATTGTTGCCTGAAGTTTCTTATGTGTCTCACTGAACATCAGCATCAGCATGGAAAAAAATGGGATGTGACAAATATCTGTGTGTTAATATTTGTTTTAGCTTGAATATCAATGTATATTTATTGTGGAGAGTCAAGATTACAACAATCAAACAGGACAGCAACGTAAATTAGCTTTTTGTCAGCATCTGCTTTTAGATCTGGAGGACATGCATTGAGGAGTAGTGGCAGCTCCAGGGAAACTATATAAAAAATATAATTTATTCATTACAGATGTGCAACAGCAGCTTGGCCCAAAGGCCAGCTGTGATGATGTTGATGTTGTTGTTGGTGATGATGATGATGATGATGATGATGATGATGATGATATATAGCACATTTTAATAACAATGTCTTATGAGATGAAACAAAGGATTTGTCATTTGGGGTTGATGTTTTCTATATCCGTGAAATATATTACAACACTGTCATCAAAGATATGCCGACAATCCAACACTAGCCTCAAATCAAATTAATGAAACTGGAAATAAATCTGCTACTGAAAATATCATGTGTTGTTTTGCACTGAAAAAAACAAGTCAAGATGGGTCTGTTATAGAAGGAACCATAATAACTAGAAAAACAGCCAAGTTTTGTAAATAATTCAAAAAGAAAATCTACACTTAAAGGTGGATTCCAACTTGACAAACTATCATATGGACAAACTATGATGTGTTTTTACACTTCCTCCAGTCACATATCACCATTTGAAGATGTGGCACGTCACTGGATATTCATGTGGGATATTACTATTAAAGGTTAATTTAGTGGTGTGTTCCTCCACTTCTAATCTGTAAAATTTCCAGGCAGCCCACGACCCTGTTTTTGATTGGATGAAAATGCAGCATGGGTCACTTCTTTTTTCATCGCTTTGTGAGGACTGATGAGTTTGTTCAGACCAGAAGCTTGAAAGATATTTAAAAGTGTGCTTTCTCTTGAGCTTTATTTAGCAAACTCAATAGTGTACCAAACGAATGTTATTTTCAGACAGTCATGAAGGACGGATTATTCATTAGTTTCCCGCAACCAAAAACTCAGGTCAATTTGCGCAGACGTCCAAAAGACCAGTTTAGCAAGCAAGGTGAATATGTTCACCTTCATATGTAGCAAACATTTCGGACATGGTCCGACAGATGACAATCCCAATCTCTTGCCGTCTGGCCACTGCCTGCCCCAAAGAAGTAACCCATTTTGATAGCGTTCTTTCTTTTTTGCTTTTACCCGTACTCTTAACCATTTGACAACAATGAATAACGAGAAGAAAAAAAAAGGGAAATCTCTCTACCGCAGTTTTTTGGACCAGTCTTGTCGCCTCACACATGCTCAACATGTATGGAATTGCTCTACATTACCATACATCTTTAGTGGCAGTGTTATCAGATGCTTTTTTGTGAGACTATCAGTATCAAGTGTGCAGTCATTTACATGTAATATACTGCCATTGAAAAGTGATCTGACTGCTGTTGCTCGAGCTGTTAGCCGCTAGCAGTGCGAGGCACGAGTGAGGCCACTGCTTAACACTGGCAACAATCGCTGTAGAATGTCAGCGTAATTAAGTCCTTTTTAGTGCCCTTAATCAGCGATTGAACTTTATTTTAGAATGCCGTTGCATCATTAAAGCTGATATAGCAGGTAGCAACAGTTTGTGATGGACGGCAAAGCCTCAAGGCTAGGGCAAATGAGAAAACAGCAACACGCTGCCAGGAACAACTTTGAAATAAAAGTAATTTTACTTTGGACCTTGCTATTTTGGATTGAGTTTTTTTAGTTAAGTATGTAATTTGCCTTTTTGTTCTCTTCAAATTAAAATAATTTTTGAGAGCCCACCTGCCTCGCCTCTCTGCTTCCTTGCATTTGAGTCCTTAACCCTGCTTCAACATGATATGCATCTTGTCTGGCAAACTCATCAGTGTGTATTTAGCCAATTGATAGCCTCGGGTCATTGGTATCAGTGTGTAGCCAAAAAACTAAATATTGAATATTGATCATTGTGCAAAAAGTTTATTACCTTTATTTTTTCATGTCGGAATGGTCAGAAATGAGCCACAACAAAAATGATGATGAAGATTCCCCTACGTTCAACCCAGGTGTGAATAGGTCATGACTAAATTGAAAATCTGTTTGGTTGTTAGAGTGGAAGGATCATCAGACATTATGAACTGTTGACTCTCCAAATAAAGCCATGGTTGAAGTCAAGAAGAAGTCAATCCAGTGTCACCCATCAACTCTAAATACAGGTTACGTCAGCTGAGTGTCCAAAAATTTCCCAGCATCCAACTGACAGAGCCGCAAAACTGCTGTCTAAACTACAAGATTATGAATCTAAATATACTGTAAACTTCTTAAAAAACAGGAAACCACCAAAAGCAAGACACGTTTGCATTGCCAAAACTGAATGTGTCAAACAAGATGCCAAGTATCCTCTTGGCAAGTATCCTCTTGGCAACAATGGTCTACAAAGAGTGAATGTTAGAGAGCAGAAAGCTAGTCTATTGGTCAAGATTATTGTGCTTGGGTGCGTTCATGGGTTGGTGGGCCCTTTTATGTTCAATGAAAACACATTGGTGGCCAAATCATTTGCTATCATCAACCCCTTCGGCACCTTAATTTCCTGCAAGAGATGACGAGCCTCTGGCTTTGTCCAGTGTCATTTTGTTTGGATAGCCCAATTCAATCCTATTGTGTCTTTTATTACTTTTTGCATGTCGCAATCTACGGATAGTGGCGACTCAATTTGCTGAAAGATCCCCATGTGTCTGTTAGATGCTGAGCAAGACTGAAGCTTCCATCGGATCGGACAGTGCTGAGGCAGAGGGATGATCATATTCCTCACATTCACACTGCCTGTGGTGGGGATGGGGTTGTGGGAGTGGGGTTCCGGAATTACTGCAGAGCTCCTCAGTGGATCTCATCTCTCACACAGTCACATCTTAATTAAATTAATTAAACTTTGTTCCATCCATCACACTCCTGTCCAGGCTCCTCCCCTACCCAAGATACTGGCTCTTGACATTCCTACATCTTTAACCTGGTCTATCGTGCTGGGACCACAGAAGGTGGGCTAGGTGATGAATGTCCAAAAGAAATCTGAAAAGATGGCCACATAAGAGTAGCTATCTGTTGCTATGTGTCGGCCCTGTGATTGACCAGCAATATGTCCAGTGTGTATTGTGGCTCTCATCCCTTGTCAGCCAGATAGGCCCCAGCTGTGTGAAAACCTACAGCACAGAGGAGTGCCGTAGACAGCGGATCATGGATTGATTGTTGCAAATGGCCCAACCTCCCAGCAAGAAGCAACAATGGCCCACAAAGAGCTGGCTCTTCTGGCCTTAGTTGGGGATGAATTGAACGCAGACAGCAGCTGGCACAGAGAGGCAGTCTGAAGACAGATGGACTGCAAGCACACAAATTCAGTTATTCAAGAATAGCCATACTGCAGGATATTTTCTAAATGAAAACAGCAAGCAAGAGAAATCTGTGTATTTGCTATCTTCCACTTTAAGTGAGGGTGGGTCATTCGTGTCTTCATAAAAAAATAAATTAAAAAAAAAACACTGATCAAACACATTTTTTTCATCATTCTAAAATGAATGTTGAAATCACATGTATAGGCCCACCGTATTCTTTTCAAATACTCTAAGAAGGTGACGTTTATTTATTCGCAGTATTCCGAATATGGAAATAAACCGTATCTTTCAGGGGTTTGCTTGGACAGGCATGGACAGGACCTGACTTAGAAGCAAATGTTGCTGTTTTTTCAGATAATCAGAAGTGATGACATCCACAACAAAGGTGAAAGCTGACATAGAGAAATAAAATCTGAATACAATTTGGAAATTGGGGATTATGGTAGTTTTATCAGTACTGCCTATGAATTTTTGTATGTTTTTAGAAGTTGAGTGCTTCTAGGGTTTCTGTGCCATTCCATGCTTTCAAGGCCACTCCAGTACACCCAAGAGGGTGAATCGGGATCTTCATGGTGGCTCGATGTGTTCATAAGCACTCAGCCCCGGCTGGAATTGGAAAGGAAGGAAGAAGAGCGTGTATTGATGGTTTTCGATAGAAGAGTTCTGACGTCCTCAACAATTTAAATAATAGGAAATCATGTAATAATTACTTCTTTTTTTTAAGACTTTGAACTTGTACAATTCCTTTCGGGGTAGTTGTGTAAAATGTTTTATTGTACACCTCTGACGTTACCTCTGCTACTAGCAGGTACTCCTACAAAGACCTCTTTCGAGGGTCTGAAAAGCCTTGTGGGGTGTAACTATCACATGGTAGCATCTAATTGGATGTACCGCAATGCCAATCAAGCTCTAATGCAAATCGGAGCCAATTAAAAGTGATGACATCACTCTCAGTCAGCTTTCACACTTGGCAACCAGGCCATCACACTGCTCATCACAAAGACATCTTTTATTTGTTTATCCCATGTGTGCTTTCTCTCACCACGACTTCCCTCATGCTTTAGCTCTTCTTTCATCCATCGTGGCAGCTCTTCCATTTTTTTTTTTGCAAGCTCTCAGTTTTTGGACCTCATAATCCCTCCTTCCCCCACTCTTCTATCTTCTCTCCCCATACTTTAATTCTTTTTTTCAACCATGCATGCCCATCCCCCTCCACTTTCTCTTGCACCACATCCTCCTCTTGGTCCCACCCACTTGCCTTTGTAGTCCCAGTGTTGGCAATGCTGAGTTTTTGCTTGCGTGTGAGCACACGTGTGTGTTCAGAATAAAACAATGCTAGATTGTGTGCGTGTTGTATATATGTATGTATGTATGTATGTATATATATACACTGCTCAAAAAAATTAAAGGAACACTCTGAAAACACATCAGATTTCAATGGTGACATTTTTGGGGGGGATATCTATACTGATATGGACAGTTTAATGTCTCAGGAACAAAAGGATGCCACATCTTTTGATGGAAATAAATGTTTTCAGCCTACAGAGGGCTCAGTATATAGACACCCCAAAAATTAGCTTGTATGCATGCTTGACAACGTCGCGGCATGCTCCTAATGAGACGACGGATGGTGTCTTGTGGGATGTCCTCCCAGATCTGTCTAAGGGCATCAGTGAGCTCCTGTAAAGTCTGAGGAGCAATCTGGCGGCATCTGATGGACCGCGACATTATGTCCCAGAGGTGTTCTATCGGGTTTAGATCAGGTGATCGTGAGGGCCATTCAATTGTGTCAATTCCTTCATCCTCCAGATACTGTCTGTATACTCTTGCCACATGAGGCTGGGCATTGTCGTGGATCAGGAGGAACCCAGGACCTACTGCACCAGCAGACCATGGGTGCAAAGATTTCATCCCAATACCTAATGGCAGTCAGACTGCCGTTCTCTACCCTGTAGAGGTCTGTTCCTCCCTCAATGGAAATGCCTCCCCAGATCATCACTGACCCACCACCAAACCGGTCATGCTGAATGATGTTGCAGGCAGCATAGCGCTCTCTCCTTGGCTTCTCCAGACCCTTTCACATCTATCATAGGTGCTCAAGGTAAACCTGCTCTCATCTGTGAAAAGCACAGGGCGCCAGTGGCGGACTTACCAATTCTGGTGTTCTATGGCAAATGCCAATCGAGCTCCACGGTGCTGAGCAGTGAGCACAGGGCACACTACAGGACGTCGTGCCCTGAGGCCACCCTCGTCTGTTTCTGACTGTTTGGGCAGAGACATTCACACCAGTAGCCTGCTGGAGGTCATTCTGTAGGGCTCGGGCAGTGCTCAACCTGTTAAGAAATCGCCTCATGCTCCCAGTCGTGATAATGACTCTAGCTAAAGCCAACACTTGTGGAAAAATAGTTAAAAAAGATCAAGAGGGAGGAACTTGAAATGGCCTCCACCTGCAAAACCTGTCCTGTTTTTGGGACTATCTCATTGTTGCCCCTCTAGTGCACCTGTTGTTAACTCCATCAACATCAAGGCAGCTGAAACTGATTAACAACCCCATCTGCCACGTACCTTAGACTTAGACTAAGACTTAGACTCAACTTTATTAATCCCTTGGGATTACTCCTTCAGGGAAATTCAGGCCCCAGCAGTATCCATACCACAGAGCGGGTATACAAAAGACACACAGATGGCATGAGCGCAACTCAATAGGCCCTCATAAGGCTGCCATACAACGGCGCCACAAAGAAAGCCAGAAAGTGCGAAAGATAAACGCCATCAAAGCAAGGCAAAGCAAAGCAAAGCAAAAAGACAAAAGAAAAAAGTAACAGTGCCCAACCAGCACTCCTCAGTATCAGAAAACACCCCAAAACACACAAAATAGCCTCCACGGGGTCCACAGACAGGTGTAAGGGTAGTCCAGTTCAACGGCACCCAATGGACCGTGGTCGTGAATCGGTGAAAACATCACAAAGCAGGCAAACGTGTGAGCAGCGTCCTGGGCACCCAGTCGGGGCACGTGCAGATGGTCACCACGGGACTAGCACGGCGAAGGTCGCTGGTTCTGACGAGCACGAGGGAGCACAGGGGTCGCGGCTGCAAGGCAAGGGACCTGGTCAGCATCAGCCGGATAAGCAGGAAGCCGTCGTAGAGGTACGCCGGTCTCGACCGATGTGCGCAGCCATCCCGGTCCCAGGGAAAAAAAAAAAAAAGAAAATCACATCCAAAGCGATACCGAGGTGCGGTAGAAGGCACCAGCATCGCCGAATGGACAAAAAGACAGAAAGAAAAAGGAGAAAAGAAGGAAATAAAGAGAAAAAGAGAGAACACTGCTGGGAGGCTGCCACTCACGTCGGCGCCATACCAAAAAAAAAAATCTGACCTGACCAAAATCTTATCAGAAAAGTGTAATTGAATTCATGCCATACCCTGATAAAAAAAAACGGTTTCTTTAATTTTTTTGAGCAGTGTATATACCGTTTTTTGCATTGAAATAAGACTGAAAAAGTGGGTGTCGTCTTATATTCGGGCTCGAGACATTATACCGATTTTCACTTGTGCACAGCGGTTAATTAAAGGTTGCTGGTATCGACTGAGTATGTTGCTGTGACCGTGTGCATCTTTGACGCAAAATGAGTACATTTCATTGTTACTACCGTCCACTGTTGTGCCGTTTGTCCGATCGCGGTTTGCTTCGTGTCCGCGCCGTTTGATTGACAGTTCCGGCACGCTCCTTTAAGTTTGCCTCGCATCGTAGAGTAGCCGTTACGCAGCGGCACGGCGACTAACGGTCACCAGCAAATGTATTTTGATGTCTCGATCGATGACTTATGTTTGGTGTGTTGACGAGAGTATTTCATTTATGGTTATTCTTTTTTTTTTTCAAATAATTCAGTAAAGCAATCAAAACTGAACCACGTCTTCCCTCCTGTGTTCTGACTGACACCCGGGGGCGAAAATAGCATAACCATCCCAGCCACCCCCCGTTACAGTCATCAGGCTCCCCAACAATCGTGGTAGCAGTTTGCATTATTTTATTGCAATGTTTTTCCTTATTCAGATTTGTTTCAAGACTACAGTTAGACTTCACTTTGATGGTTAATGCAGTTATTGCAATTGTGTTGTTTTATCACAGTAGATTGTTTTATTTACATTTCAAAAACCAGAGGCCATTCATTTACAAATGTGATTGCACTGTAGTTTACATATTTAAATGTTCAGATATTAAGATGTGATAGACAGTTTTTGCATGATTTGAATGAGGCAAAATAACGTGCTTTTTCTCTCGAACATATTGTTTTAATCATTTGTTTCAGATGTAATAATTTTCTGTATAAAAATTAAATTTGGTGTTCAGAAAATCTTTTTTCAAACTTGATTCTTGAAAAAGAGGGGGTCGTCTTAGGTTCGGGCCAATACGGTATATACATATATATATATATATATATACCGTATTGGCCCGAACATAATATACGTGTATATATATATATATATATATATATATATATATATATATATATATATATATATATATATATATATATATATATATATATATTCTTAGAATATAGTCTTAGAAGACTTTTATACTTTTATTTTTAAACACTTTATTGTATTTTTAAACACTTTTCAAACATTTAAAAATGCAAACGTGTCACGGCTCTGCTCTGCTCACGCTGTGCTGATCGGCTGACGCGCCTCGGTGGACCAGCGCATATCCAATGCGGAGTTGCGCGCACTAATCCGTGCTGATTGCTGCCACCTGTGCCCTTGTTACCGGCTGATTAGGGCATGTATTGAAACCTCGCAAGCTTGTCTGCGGTGGTTTGTCTGCCTCGATACACGTATGCCTGCCACCTGGTTCTGAAATGCCACCGGATTGCCATTTGCCTGATCCGCTGTGTCGCACCATGCCTGTTTCCTGATTCGCTGCGCAGCGAAAGCCTATTTTGATGATCTGTTTGGTTCGACCTTCTGCCTGTACCCGACCACGAGCTTGTTAGCTTGCCTCGTTGCAAACTAAGTGGAGGAGTGGATACGTAACGGGAGGCTGAGATAAAGCATGGCTAGAACTGCTCTTACAGCCAATCAGCAGCAACGATACAAATCAACATGTTCCCATTGGTCTCATCTCCTCTCCCGGCCAATAGTGTGCTGTAGTCATATGGGCAGTGATACCGCAAAAAGCCGCAATACACCGAACACATAGGCAATATTTGTTTTCATACAAACCCACGATGCACCAAGGCCACAATAGGTGAAGCACGAAGCGGCGAGGGATTACTGTACAATCTTCAATGAATGCACATTGACAGCACAAATGAATGCTAGGTGAAATATTTAGCAGTAGAAACATCAGCCACTTTCATATCGATTTTAAGTGAATTGGGCCATCAGAAATCTAAGAGTAGAGCCAGGATTTATTCTATGTACTGTTCCTTTCAGTCAGAACTTGCTGAAGCAAGACATTACTGTGTCCTGTGTACGTTCAAACAGCCTGACCATAATTGCATGCATGGCAACGTCACAGTGACAATAACAATTGTTTCTAACTAAAAAGGGCTTTACGCTTAAGTTTGATTGCGGCTGGTGACATTCCACCTCTGTTTCAACTTGAAACCATGGTCAAACCTGGAAAATTCACAGGTAGGCTTCAACCATTAATCTTGCATCGATCCCTGACAAAGAAAAAAAATGCCAGCATTGATGGCCATCACAGTATGTTGAATGTTTCCATTTTAAGCTTTTTATATTTTGATGTGTGCGTATGGCTAAATGTTGCTCTCTGACCAACCTTTTAAAGGGAAATGTGCTTTTGGGAGTCTGCAAACATATTTTTTAAGGTTGTGTTAAACTTATAATCATATTAATATCTAGTATTAGAGTGCACGTGTGGATTGGTGGGGGGCGAAGAATGTGCAGGCAAACTGCATGAACTTGTTTTCTTGGAAGTGTCGCGTATAGGCCCAGACAGGGAGTACCGGTACGAGAGAACACCTCAAGGTCGGGAATGAGAACAACAGCACGTCTATGTGTCTTGGACTTCGCGGGAAATTCCAACCACCTGACCTCCGCGATAGCACCGACACGGGGAGGAGATGGCCATCCACCAATCATCTCACAATATTTTGCATGCTTTAATATTCATATTGCGTTTCTTTAAAACTGGGCAACCCGGAAGAATGTGTCGTCTTTTGGTGGTCACAAAAACGCACGAGTTTTAGTGTGAGGGACCCGGGACCCAGGCCTGTATTAGTGCGCTTTGTCAGGAATAAATAATTGGTAAATTTGGTCTGATTGATCTACTGGTCTTCTCTTTGACAGAACGAACTCGCAAAATTGTTAGGTGCGCCAGTGTGTGTGGATTAGGACATAGCAATTTATGTGTTAAGTGTTGATCGCAATTTGGAGTCAGATCAATAACTAGAATCCGTAACCTAACACTTTCCAGCTCTTTTCATAGACAGACACCAGTGTGCTCGGTGTAAAAATGGCCGCATCTTTATTTTCGTGTCGGGGCAAGTCTAGTTTACCGTATTTGGGAAATGGCAGAGCACATTGTTGCGCCGCGCTCCCCAGACACACCTGACAATTTGGTGACAGAAAGTTATTGCGGTCAGCTGTCCTTCTCCACAGTATGTTTTTGCTGTCTGACAAAAAATGTAAACCTACACTCCTTTATCTAATCATTCAAAATGTCTCATTATCACCCTGTCCTCATTTTGTTTGGTGAGGCAGATTCGCATGTGTTAGCCTGTCACACACTGTATTGTTGGATTAGAGTAAGATTAAGGGCACTATTACATGGCAGGTGGATCCGGATCCGTCTCCAACCCGAAAACATCAGCACTCCCATTGTTATTGCATAGAAGACGGAGATTGAATAGAGAAAAAAATAAAAAGGATTCCCCACAGCAACCATCATTGGGCTTCAAGTTTCAATGAGATCCTTCCATTGATGTGATTTGTCTTAAGACAAGAGGTAGTTGTCCCAAAAGATTCAGTTAAGCGTTGTCGAGATGCATTTGTTTGTGTTTTTAAGCAACAAACCTCAAAGCAATCATTACATAGATGCAAAAACGCATCTACTTTTCTTTTAATTTTTTTAAACAATTTTGGTTGTTTCCGTGATGAGGTAAAACTGAAATGATCTTTTCATTAATTGCAGCAAATGGCTCATCTCTGTATTACAGTACTGTGTGTGTGTGCGCGCGTGTGTGTGTGTGCGCGTGTGTGCGTGCGCGTGCATGTGTATGTATGTGTGGTATACCAGTTCTCTTTGGAAGACTAAACTTTATTTTATTATAATCCACAAATCGCAAACCTTGTTCTGTGTTCTGCGCGCGCGTGTGTGTATGTGTGTGTGTGTGTGTGTGTGTGTGTGTGCGTGTGCGTGTGTGTGTGTGTGTGTGTGTGTGTGTGCGTGTGCGTGTGCGTGTGTATGTATGTGTGGTATACCAGCTCTCTTTGAAAGACTAAACTTTATTTTATTATAATCCACAAATCGCAAACCTTGTTCTGTTTGACTGCATTCCCAGTAAATATCACACAACAACCAACCACAAAGGGAGTATATGAACCATTTATTATTAACCAATAAGTTACATTAAGCACTGATTCCCAACAACTTGAACGTGGTACTGGTGTGTCGTGACAAATCATAAGGTAATTAAGTACCGTATTCTCCGGACTATAAGTCGCTCCGGAGTACAAGTCACACTAGCCATAAAATGCATAATAAAGAAGAAAAAAACATATGTAAGTCGCACTGGAGTAAAAGTCTCCACCCACGAGACCACAGGGTCACGGGTGTTTACACTGAAGAATTGAGTTCATGCAATAACAACCATTTAAAAGAAAGCTGTTCATAAACAATAGCCATCCTTTCGTTCACATTGATAGGCTTTTGGGACATTATTTCCAAAATTTTGGCTCTTCTACCATGGGTAAGTAGGTTTGTGTTTATATAGTGTTATTTTGTCAGGTTTAATTTAGTATTTCAAGCTTGTTTTTTGCCTTTTAAATTTCTGACTCATGTAGTATTTAGCTGAAATGAAAGGTCCGCAGGTTGTAGATATGTGACGTTTTTATGAATTAAAAGAAAAACTAATTCGCAGAACGGTTATATTTTGAAATATACCGGATCCACCTTGTACATCGACGCCCGATTTCCTGTCTGAGCCGTGTCATTTCTTCAATTCAATAAAATACGCTTGTGACGTCCGGAAAAAACAGGCGGCTTGCGGAAGGCTAGCGATCGCCAGAGACGTTCCGCTGATGCACCGCAGCCAGTATGCATTGACTCATCGACTCTAATGCTTTCTATCCCTTACAGCGTCCCCACACTGTAAACAAGACTTAATTCGGCGGGAGAGGCAACTCCAGCCACAAGTGCGATGATGCTTCAGTCGATGTAAACTCATATGTCACGCGACAAGCAGCCCCAGTCGGCCTTTCTTGTCAAACAACAACGATAATGTACGTTGTAGTACTCTCAATGGCGTTGAACCACCAAATTCTAAACATTTTATGGTTCTTTGAGTAAACAAGTTAAGAAATAATACAATGACTAAATTTGAAAAGTTAGTTGCGGCAAATATGTTACTTAAAATCTTTTGCACATTAAATACTTCATTTGTATATCCTTAACTTTTTGATTGATTAAAATATGTCAATGGCAGAAGACTTATCCAGACATACATAACACGTAACAAAATAAATCCCCCCACAATATTTATGAACACATCTCTTAAACAAGCACTACAGTCAAGTTAACCAGTAAGCTAATGCGAGCGCTATCGAGAAGCTAACGAACACATTGTGTTCCCCATGAATGATACAGCACCTTCGAGGCAATTCATTTTATACAACCAACGTATTTTCTGGATTATATGTCGCTCCGCAGTACAAACCGCACCAACCGTATACCGTATTTATTCTAATTATCACCCATATTCTAATAATAGCCCGGTGTGTGTTAGCGATGACATAAATAAAAAACATTGATACCTCTAATTATCACCCATGCTGCTAAAAATTCCCCCCAAAACTTACGTTTTCCTCCGCGACCGCATGCCGACGTCATTGCGCAAGTTTAAATATGACTGATTTGACAGCACGTCGAATGTCCCTTTTAAAAAAAAAAATCTCCATAAACTATGATACAATTACACTCGTCACTCCGCTACAATATCCTCACACAATTACGTTATCGGGGCGTGCGCTCGAACAAGACGATCGTGATAACATGACGTGCACAACATGTGATGTGCGACGGTAACGTGTCGCATCGATGGAGCGTCAATTGATGCACCCCGCTGTTAGAGGTAGATCAAAACAGCCGCTGTTCTAGTGTTAAGAACACAGTGAGATGCAGGTATTGCATACTACATAGGGAAAATATACATATTATCGCCCATTTCAGTGCCCCTTGGCGATCGGACAAAAAGTGTTCTCTATTAATCGCCCACCCCCCTGTTGGACATAAACCTTCTCTAATTATCGCCCTGGGCGATAATTTGAATAAATACGGTAATGCGTAATAAAGAAGAACATATATAAGTTGCACTGGAGTATAAATCGCATTTTGGGGGAAATTTATTTGATAAAATATAACACCAGGAACAGACATGTCATCTTGAAAGGCAATTTAAAATAAAAATAGAATAGAGGCAACAACAGACTGAATAATTGTACAATATGCTAACATGACACATAAACAATGAACTTGCCTGGTATGTTAACATAGCATAACATAATATATTAAGAGTTATTCAGATAACTATAGCATATATCAAAGTCAAAAAGTCAAAAGTCAAAGTCTGTTTTATTGTCAATTTCTTCACATGCCAAGACACACAAAGAGATCGAAATTACGTTCCCACTATCCCACGGTTCATAGTTCACAATGTACATACAAGTAAACAACACAAGAAAATAAAACACAAACAATGAATAAATAAGAGTGATGAATAAATAATAAATAAACGAATAACACAATAAATAAGAGGAGCAAAAATGGAGCAAGTGTGCATACAGTAGACAATCAGAATATAGCGCAAAAAGTACAGGACGCTACGCAGAAGGGGGAAGAGAGTTCAGGATCCTAACAGCCTGGAGAATGAAGCTGTTGGTGAGTCTGGCGGTGCGGGAGCGCAGGCTCCTGTACCTCTTCCCAGAGGGCAAAAGATCAAACAAAGAGTGAGCGGGGTGACTCACATCACTCACAATCGTGGTCGCCTTGCGGGTGAGATGGGAGGTGCAAATGCCCTTCAGGGAGGGGAGTGAAGCACCAATAATCTCACCAGCGCTGCAGGGCCTTCATGTTGTATTCAGTGCAGCTACCACCCCAGACAGCAATACAACTGGAGAGGACCCTCTCAATGGTGCCACGGTAGAATGTAGTCATGATGGCCGGAGGAGCACTTGCTCGCCTGAGTTTCGGCTCATATAACATGCTAACAAGTTTACCAAACCATCCCTGTCACTCCAAATCACTAAATCCAATGTGATCTTCATCCTCGGTGTCACTTGAAAATAACTTGAACTTTGATCGCATTTGAACTAAAACTAAAATACTGTATTGGTATATATGTATCTTTATATATAGGTCATTATTTTATGGACCTACTAAATTACTAGTGGCACTTGGTATCGGTAGTTCTCCAGAGTACTTGTAATAACTGTACACATTCTTCACGTCAATATACAATGTGCAATATTATGGCAACTACTGTGTAGTGTTTTTACCTCCCTCAATTTTCTTGCCTAGTTTATCTTTTGGCCTCTTTTACATTTCATTGCTATCTCTTGCACTGTGTGTATTTCTGCATCTTCTGTATATCTTGATCTCTTGTGTTTTTCTTGTGTATTTTGTATTTTACTGCTACTGGACACAGAATTTCCCTGAAGGAGTAATCCCAAGGGATTAATAAAGTTGAGTCTAAGTCTAAGTCTAAGTCTAAGTCTAAGTCTACTCGCACTGATATAACTAAAAAGTCTGATTAAGTCTGATCTGATTAATTAAACAGATGACACAATATTGACTTATTACTCTATGCACATTTTCTTCTTCTTTCCTTCTTTCCGCTTAAGCACGAGAAGCACTGGAAACCAATTTCTGCACTGAACCTTTAACATTTAGTTAACTATAGTGGGCAGTAACTTCATCATAAGCACAACTTGCTTTTTCTTTTAAATGATGACCACTTAATGTGAACAGAAATATTTCAAGCTATAAAACCTATTCACTTATGCGATTAAGTGCTGGACCATTTGATAGCTATATAAGTAAATCATCCTGAAGACTATTCTTGCTGCTTGGTTAGTTACTTTAGTGCCTCCACCTTCAGCTGCATTGAGGGTGATAAGCGTTAATTTGAGATTGATAGAAACACATGACTCTGCTGCCAACAGAATTCCATCCATCCATCCATTTTCTGAACCGCTTAGTCCCCACGGGGGTCGCGGGCGTGCTGGAGCCTATCCCAGCCGTCATCGGGCAGTAGGCGGGGGACACCCTGAACCGGTTGCCAGCCAATCGCAGGGCACACAGAGACAAACAACCATTCGCACTCGCACTCACACCTAGGGACAATTTGGAGTGATCAATCGGCCTACCAAGCATGTTTTTGGGATATGGGAGGAAACCGGAGTGCCCGGAGAAAACCCACGCGGGCTCGGGGAGAACATGCAAACTCCGCACAGGGAGGGCCGGAGGTGGAATCGAACCCGCACCCTCCTAACTGTGAGGCGGACGTGCTACCCAGTGCGCCACCGAGCCGCCTCCAACAGAATTTAAAAACCTAATTTCTCCTTGAATGATCCATGAAGATGTCAAGAACAAATACTCAATATTACTCACTGATGAAGGCACGCAAGCTTCCACAGCAGGTGACAACACAGTCACTTATGTCCAAACAAATATATCAACTCACGACTACGTATTTACCCTCTGACAAGGAAGCTCCTCCTGCACTCCCAAGTCGATAATCTAAATGTGTATATTCACTGCGTGGGCTAATTAAAGGTCTTCCCAGGAAACAATAATCATAGTTGTTGAGGGAGAGAGGTCCAAGACATAAGTACATGAATTAACACATGGCTAATTCAAAACAGCTTGGATAGCCAAGAACCTATTCACTCAAGGGAAATCTCTTCTCAATTCCCACACATACAAGGGATTTGACAAACTATTATGAAGCGGTTTAATTTAAAAAATATACATATATCAGCTGCCCTGGTGGATAATGTGACAGCTATAACACAAGCCTTTTTTAGAGACGGAATTTCATATAAAATGTAATCATGTAATGAGATATAATGGAAGATGTACAAACAAGATAGAAGAACTACATTAACTCTGTATGTTCATGTCGCAAATAACGATAATAGTAAAAAACTGAAATGTATTGAACTATTCATGTGGGGGTTAAAAGACTGCAGACAGGATAATATTTTAGGAAACAAAATAGATTTTAGTAACCCCCAAAAAAACACCATGATCAAACAAAAGGTACTTTATAACCACACTCACACAGCAGAGGAATACAGTAATAAATTACAATGAAGCGCTCCTGCAGGGTATGCCAAGGCCAAAATCCCAAACAAAAAACACCAAACTTTACCCAAATACGCTATCTAGACTCTGCGGGGAAAAATATGAAACAACGATACATTCACTAACTAACAAAGACAGGAGAAAACAGATGGCATGTTACCGTTACCCTCACTGCTTTGTGCTCTATGTTTAGGTGGTGAGACAAAAACACTCAATTGCCAAAACGGAAATAGCTGGTGGGGTAAAAAAACAGAAATAATGACATATTAAATATTTAAAAATATGTATATTATTCTTCAGGGAATGGGCAGATGTTTAACATTTTGAAAAACAAAACTGTCTACACATGGTACTATAGTTAAGTTTCATGATTATGTCAGGCTCTGGTATGATCGTGGCTTGAAAATCAGAAGTAAAAGCAAACAATATTTGTTGTGAAGTTCCTTGCATTCAGTATGAGAATGAAAGCTGTCACTGGATCTGAATTTAATTTTGGGTTTTGGTCTTTAATTTGAATATTTCATTAGGTTAACAACCCTGGTTGCTCATTAAAACTTTCAAGTAGCAACACCTTAAAACAACTATTGCTAATTAACATCTTATTAATTAATTAAACAAATGACATAGTATTCAATTATGAAATAACACTAGACAGCTAGGAATATGAATTATTTTCAGTGGTTGAATTTGTTAAAAGTTAATTTAAGAATGGATCAAAGCACTATGAGTGCAATACATCCATAAGTTAGTCTGCAAAGTCTGATCTAGATGAAGAAAAAAAAAATACTGCAATTTCTGGAATAAAATACGCACAATTAAAAGTCGCATCACTCTTGGCATGCGGCCAGTTATACTTTGTCACACAAGACTCGCACTGAATTACTTAAATGACTGATATGAAGATTCCGGATGAGCACAGACTAGAAAAAAAATTCATCACTGTGATGTGTTTGTTTCTTTCTTTGATCAGATGTGACAAGACTATGAGTAAATCTATTCGTGGCATGAGGTTCGTTAGTAAAAATCCATAAATTAACCGTGTCATATTTAAAGCCGCATGATTCAAAGCATGAAATAAAAAGGTTTATTGCTCAATAAATATTATGAAAGGTTAAAGGTAAGAGGAACTAAATTAGCATTTGTTAACGCTCCCAAATGTGCATTTGTAATCTTGGGAGCTAAAGCTCTAACCACTGGGCTGTCCGTGGTCCAGTAGCAGGACAAGGATCTTTTGGAACAAGCAAAGGGCACAGGAATTATTATGTTTTTATTGTATATTAATTTACAGTTGCTTTGTATGTCACACCCACAATTTTTTTTATTTTCATTCACAAAGTAATCTGCCCTCTACCCCCCAAAAATGTTACTGGAGAACTTCTTAGAAAAGAAGTCCCTGACTTTTAAATAAAAAATGTAATGTTGCAAATTAGATGCAAAATAGAAGTGTTCAGTGTTATTGAAAAACCGTGCGTGTGTGTGCGTGTGTGTGTGTGTGTGTGTGTGTGTGTGTGTGTGTGCGTGTGTGTGCGTGTGTGTGTGCGTGTGTGTGCGTGTTTGTGTGTGTGCGTGCGTGCGTACGTGCATGCGTGCGTGTGCGTGTGTGTATGATAGGGGTGGGGGCTCAAAAAGGGGGATGCTGCAAAAAAAAGGGAACCACTATTTCAAAGATTAGTGTTCAATTAATTACAATTAATTAATTAATTAATCAACAGTTTAAAATTCCCCATAAAATAATTTAAGGAAATGAAGATTGACCCCATGACTACATTTATACATAGTGTTAGGAAGTAAAGATCCCATGATTTTTTTTCCTTCTATTTTATGCATAACATTGGTCATAATGAGTGTGTGCCAGGGTTTAAACTGGGAATCTACAGTATGGAGTGTGTTATATGCATGCAATAGATTTTGTAAGCCAAAGGCTTTTAAAATAAGCAAATTAAAAATGAGCAAATTTAAAATTAGCGTTCTTGTGACATGTTTGAAACATCACCATGGAGGAGAAAGAAAAAGGATGAAAATGTCTCTTCTGTGGCCGTGCACTGCTCTGACCGCCTCACAGTGCACTGTGCCCGGAAACCAATTCTGTCAATGACCTGCTGGTCTAACCTTATGAAGAGACATAGTAGCCACAAGACGCCCACATTTCAGCAGTTACTAATCACTGCAAAGCTGTTGTCTATACCAAATTAAGGAGAACAACAACCAAGAAAAGCTCATTTACATATTGAATATTTATGAACAAAAACGACTGTTACGTGCCAGGCGAGAAAGAGCGACTGAAATAGCTTGCAAAATGACCTGCATTTCCAACTCAAACTATATTTCAAACCCAATCAAAAGACTAAGAAAATATGTTTTTGTCAATGCGGCACTGGATTACTGTTTCATCAAATTATTAGAAATTATGCGTGTTCTTCCTATTTGTTATGCAATATGCTGAAATTGAAGTTAAAGTCCCAATGATCGTCACACACATCTGGGTGTGGTGAAATTTGTCCTCTGCATTTAACCCATCCCCGTGTGATTTTGATCCATCCCCTGAGGGAGAGGGGAGCAGTGAGCAGCAGCGGTGCAGCGCTCAGGAATCATTTGGTGATCTAACCCCCAATTCCAACCCTTGATGCTGAGTGCCAAGCAGGGAGGAAATGGGTCCCATTTTTATAGTCTTTGGTATGACCCGGCCGGGGTTTGAACCCACAACCTTCCAGTCTCAGGGCAGACACTCTACCACTAGGCCACTGAGCTTTTATGTTTGCATGTTTGTCGCCATTTTGGATATTTTTGCTCTGCGCCACAAATCAACTGTTGGTGGATCGGAATAGAGAAAGCAACAAAATGCCTAAATGGGAGTGATCGTGTGGACATCATTAAGTGTGAATACTCAACTGTTTTCCTGTGCTCAGCCCACCGCGGCTTCAGAACATGTCACGGAGCGGAATGGAGAAGGGCGACCAAATGCAGCTTGGACCAGGGTTTATTGAGGGAAAAGGTAGTCGGAAAGGAGGATGAGGGGACAAACCAACAGAACCGGCAAACTAACATAACTTCCTAACAAAACCAACAACAGGACTGACCGACACAACTGGATAACATAAACGGAACTGACCGACAGAGACGTGAGACAAAAAGACATCAACGATCCGACAGGGGAGTGAGGGGCAGACAAGACTTAAATACGCGACAGGTAACGAGAGGCAGGTGATCATGGGCCCCAGGAGGGGAGGGGAGGGGCGAGCACACAGACAGAAACTATGACAATATGGACACGATCGGGGACGAGTCGTGACAGAACGTTTTTTTTTTTTGTACTTGGTAGCCGCAACACAGAGAGAGCGAGAGAGTGGTAGAGAGAGAGGTTGATTGATTAAATCAATAAATTTAATAAAATGACTGTATAGTACATTCAAAATTCCCAATACTCTTACAGTTCTCAATTGAAGTCTGAATGTTATTTTTAATCAATTATTATTCTTTTTTGCTCTTACACGTCATTTTCAGTTGGTGCCAGGGATTCCAACCATGTCAAGCACGCAATACAGATCATGGCAGCAAAGAAGACTACTGTAATTTCCGTACTATAAGCCACACCGGACTATAAGCCGCACCAGCTAAAATTCGGGGATATTTTAATTTTTTTCTTACATAAGCCGTTTTTTACAAAGAAAGACTTTTTAAAGTTTGAATAACATACTTTTACATGTATTTCTAAACATTGCCTGTGATGCAGCAGTAGTACCGCAGCAACACGGAATTGTGTACGCGAGTTATTAACAAAGAAAGACTGGACACAGAAAGTTTTTTTAAAGTTTTAATAACATACCTTGACATTTCTTTCCAAACACTGCCTGTGACGCGGCAGTAATACCGCAGCAACACGGAAGTAACATAGCACTAATAGGGTTTGATTAAATAAAACATACCGGTAAAAGTCACTGAGACGCGGCGGTAACACAGCAGCAATACGGTCATCATCATCATCATCGACGGTCACTCGGGACGAGTATGACTGTCTTTTTCTCAGGGTCGTCTACTTGTGGGTCCGCAGGTGGGCGTAGAGGCCGATCCGGGATCTACATATTTTTGTGCAGTGTGGGCAGGGGAAAGTGGTGGTGGGTTGTGGTCGTGCTGGAGCCTGTTTTTGTCTTTCCTTACGGAGTTGTCGTTTGGTTTCTGCGACACGGCGGAGTTCCTTTTTGTGATGTGCTGCACCTTCTTGCACCGCTGCCCTCCAGCAGTTCCTGTTCAAGGCGATGTGCTCCCAGTCCTGAGATGTCATTTGGAATTTCTTGAGATTGGTCTTGAGGTTGTCCTTAAAACGTTTCTTTTGTCTGCCCGGGGATCGCGGACCTCTCTCCAGCTGGGAGTATAACATCTGTTTGGGGAGGCGGGTGTCAGCCATGCGGATGAGATGTCCTGTCCATCGGAGTTGGTGCTGCATTATTAAAGTGGTGATGCTCGGTATCCTGGCTTCCTCCAGAACGCTGATGTTTGTGCGTCTGTACTCCCATTTGATCCTGAGTATTTTCCTCAAGGTTCTCTGGTGGTGTTGTTCAAGAGCTCTTAGGTGCCTGCTGTAGGTTGTCCATGATTCTGCCCCATAAAGTAAGGTGGGGAGAACCACAGCTTTGTAAACCAGGAGCTTGGTGTCAGCCCGGAGGTCTCTGTCTTCAAAGACTCTTTTCCGGAGTCTGGCATACGCTCCACTGGCACAGCTCAGGCGATGGTTGACCTCAGAGTCAATGTCCGCTTTGGAGGAGAGAAGGCAGCCGAGGTAGGGGAAGTGGTGAACATATTCAAGTGCAGTGTTGTCCACATTTATGATGGGCGGAGTAGATGGCTGGTTGGGTGGGGGTTGATGTAGCACCTGGGTCTTCTTGATGTTCACAGTCAGACCCAGGGCTCTGTATGCCTTAGCAAAGGAGTTCAGGATGCCCTGGAGGTATTCTGCAGAGTGTGCTGCAATGGCATTATCGTCTGCATACTGAAGCTCCACAACCGTGTTGGTTCTGATCTTGGCTTTGGCTTTGAACCTGTTAAGGTTGAAGAGCCTGCCATCAGTTCTGTACCAAATTGGGATTCCGTGTGGTAGTTCTTCGTTGATGAGGTGGAGTATGGCGGCAATGAAGACAGAGAACAGGGTGGGTGCAATGATGCATCCCTGTTTGACCCCTGTCTCTACAGTGAAAGGCTCAGTCAAGGAGCTGTTGTTGAGCACTGTAGCTGTCATTCCGTCATGTAATAAACGCAGTATTCTGACGTATTTATCCGGGCAACGGGCAACCATACCTCAGAAGGATGCTCCATAGGGCCTGGCGATCCACCGAGTCAAAGGCCTTTGTCAGGTCTATGAAAGCCATGAACAAAGGTTGTTTATGCTCACGGGATTTCTCCTGGAGTTGGCGTGCTGTAAAAATCATGTCTGCAGTGCCTCTAGCTGGGCGAAAACCGCACTGCGATTCTGGGAGAACTTCCTCAGACAGTGGCAGTAGGCGGTTGGCAAGAACACAAGCAAGTACTTTGCCAACTGTTGAAAGGAGCGAGATGCCCCTATAGTTTCCACATTCCGCTTTGTCCCCTTTCTTGAAAACGGTCACTATCAGAGCATCCCTGTGCTCCGAGGGGAGTACTTCTTTTTCCTAGACCTTCAGAAAGAGGGAATGGAGGTGGCGCTGGAGGTCTAGTCCACCTTCCTTTAGGACCTCAGCTGGGATCCCATCTGGCCCAGAGACCTTGTTGTTCTTCAGGCTCCTGATGGCATCTTGGACCTCTGCTAAAGTGGGAGGTTCACCCATGTGTTCCCTGATGGGACTCTGAGGGATGTGACTGAGGAAATCTGACTGAGTTGTGCTGTCACGGTTGAGGAGTTCCTGAAAGTGCTTTCTCCACCGGTTGTTTATGGACTCATTGTCCTTCAACAGCTCCTGCCCGTCTTTAGAGCGCAGGGGGTTTTGGCCGCGATGGCTTGGGCCGTAGACAGCCTTGGTAGCACTGACAAAGCCTCTGGTGTCACCGGTATGTTTTATTTAATCAAACCCTATTAGTGCTGTGTTACTTTCGTGTTGCTGCGGTATTACTGCCGCGTCACAGGCAGTGTTTGGAAAGAAAGTCACTGAGACGCGGCGGTAACACAGCAGCAACACGGTAGCACAGCACTAACAGGGCTGATTAAAAAAACATACTAGTAAAAGTAAAATAAAGAGCTTCATCGTCTTCAACTTCCTCCTGTGCACTGAAACCGTCGAAGTCTTCCTCAGTGTCCGATTGGAATAGCGTTAGATATCCTTCGCCTCACACTTTCTCAGTCTCTCTTTCATCGTCGCTTTTATGCATTTCTTCGAGTGTGATGAGGGTCTGTTCATGCTAATCTTATTCATGCACGAAGCGCTAAATTACATTAAACTAGCGAGCGACACGTATAGCTCCAGAGTAGACGGGACCACGAAATAAAGAAAAGGGAGCCGCAACACAATGTCATCAACATCGACTGCCTTTAGCTTAAAAGCGGCATCATATGCATTTCTTTTGTCCCCCATAATGACGGTTTGTGTATAAAAGCTTCGTTTCAGTAATGTCCGTCTTGATCGCGTTCTGCGTGATGCACGAAATGTTCAAAACACAAACTAGCACGTCTTCTTCGGCGCATTATCTCTTCTTCGTCTGTCTCGCTCTTGCTTTCTGCTAGAGCGCCCCCTGGAGGCCGTAAAAATCCATAAATACACCGCGCCGCCATTTAAGCCTCAGGGTTCAAAGTAACCTTCTGAATAAAATGCATTAAAAGTTCACATTCATTACCACTTGTTTTTGGTGAGCAAAATGTCAGAAGAATTTAATTTAAATGCTGATTGATTGGGTTTTAATACAATGCAAATGGTCCAAACAGCGCCATTGCTTTGTGTAATCTCTGAGTCACATGGCAGACTAAGAGAAAGGGTTTAGAGCACAGGTGTCAAACTCAAGGCCCGGGGGCCAAATACGGCCCGCCACATGATTCTATGTGGCCCGCGAAGACAAATTGTGCATCAAATTCGTGTGTCATTACTAGAATTCCAAATTGTCTTCACTTTTAATATCTTTTTTAAAAAATATTTGACCAGTTTTTTCTCGTCTGATTTGAAAACGAGTTATTTGTCAGTTTGTTTTGTAGCTTTTACTGTATATAATATGAGGTGCTCATACATTTATTTGGGTTGACAGTCATAATGGCCCTCCGAAAGAAGCTATGACTACAATGCGGCCCGCGAAAGAAATGAGTTTGACACCCCTGGTTTAGAGCCCTTTGACGCAGGTCACCTAGCGTGCATTCCTACTAACGCTCATAATAGTCACAAGCAAGACAGCCAGAATAAGCAGCAGTCGTAGTGTTTCAAAATAGTATTTTTGTTGTTGTTTTTTTCTTCAACACCGCACAACAGTGGTCCACAGCCTTTTTACGAGTGTATAAAAGTGATTAAATCATCACAAAAATCACGAAAAAAATCTTATATAAACCTGACTATAAGCCGCAGGGTTCAAAATTTTGAACAAAAGTCGCGGCTTATAGTCCGGAAATTACGTTAGATACCAGGAAACAGTGCTTTTGCTTATCGGGAAAGAAACATGTATTATATATACGTATATGCAAAATATATAAAAAAAAAATATTGAAATCACCTTAATCGTATCAGATCAGATCATTAAAAAGTGATATATCGCTTTGTGTAGAATCGTTAGAATTAGAACTAAATTAAATAAATTAAAGTAAAATATTGTGATAAAGTTCTTTATTTTCTGTAATGCAATTAAAAAAAAAAAAAAAATGTCATACATTCTGCATTCATTACAAATCAACTGAAATATTGCAAGCCTTTTATTATTTTAATATTGCTGGTCATGGCATACAGCTTAAGAAAACTCAAATATCCTATCTCAAAATATTAGAATATCATGAAGAAGTATACTAGTAGGGTATTCAACTAATCACTTGAATCATCTAATTCACTCGGAACACCTGCAAGGGTTTCCTGAGTCTTGAAAAACACTCAGCTTGGTTCAGTAAACTAAATCACAAGTATGGGGAAGACTGCTGATCTGACTGCTGTCCAGAGGACCATCATTGACACAAAAAGAAATTTCTCAAAGAGCAAGCTGTTCACAGAGTGCAGTTTCAAAGCACATCCACAAAAAGTCTGTTGGAAGGGGGAAATGTGGCAGGAAACGCTGCACAACCAAGAGAGATGACCGCACCCTTAACAGCATTGTGAAGAAGAGTCGCTTCCAGAATTTCTGGGAACTTCAAAGACAGTGGACTGAAGCTGGAGTCCAGGTATCAAAAGCCACTGTTCACAGACGTGTCCGGGAAATGGGCTATAATAGCCGTATTCCCATGGTCCAGCCACTTCGGAACTCAAGACAACGGAAGAAGTGTCTGACTTGGGCTATGGAAAAGAAGAACTGGACAGTTGCAGAGTTGTCCAAAGTCCTCTTTTCAGATGAAAGCAAGTTTTGTATTTCATTTGGAAGTCAAGGCGCCAGAGTCTGGAGAAAGGTCGAAGAGGAGCAAAATCCAAGTTGCTTGAAACCAATGTGAAGTTCCCACAGTCAGCGATGGTTTGGGGAGCCATGTCAGCTGCTGGTGTTGGTCCACTGTGTTTCATCAAGTCCAGAGTAAATGCAGATTTTAGAGCACTATATGCTTCCGTCTGCTGAAAAGCTCTATGGAGATTATGATTTTCATTTTCCAGCATGATCTGGCACCTGCCCACAGTACCAAAACCACCAGTAAATGGTGTACTGATCATGGCATTACTGACCTCGATTGGCCTGCCAATTCTCCTGCCCTGAACCCCATAGAGAATTTGTGGGGTATTGTGAAGAAGAAGCTGAAAGGCACCAGACCCAACAATGCAAATGAGCTAAAGGCCGCTATTGAAGCATCCTGGGCATCCATAACACCTCAGCAATGCCACAGGCTGATTGCCTCCATGCCAGGCTGCAATGATGCAATAATGCGTGCAAAAGGATTCCCAACCAAGTACTGAGTGCATTAATGGACATTTTCAAATGTTTGATTTTGTTTTGCTGTTATAAATCTTTTTTTACTTGGTCTGAGGAAATATTCTAATACTTTGAGATTGAATTTTTGAGTGTTCTTAAGCTGTAAACCATAATCAGCAATATTAAAATAATAAAAGGCTTGCAATATTTCAGTTGACTTGTAATGAATCCAGAATGTATGACATTTTTGTTTTTTTAATTGCATTACAGAAAATAAAGAACTTTATCATAATATTGTAATTTTCTGAAACAGTCCAGTATTGCGGTCTTGCAAGAGCACAAAAGAAAATTTGCCGAGTGGAAAAAGAACCAAAATGGGCTTTTCTGAGAGAGCTACTACGTTTTTTTTTTTTCTTGATAATCTTATTGAAACAACACTCAGCTTTTTAGGCTTTGTAATGACTGACAGAAATGTAAATTTAATCTTGCAACTAGTAGATAAACAAAGAACAGCATGTTAATGTACAAGTGAGCCAGCGGCAAAAACTGATGCGATCGTCAAGAATTTCTTAATTGAGATGTGAATAGGGTGAACTTTGTTCTTCCTATTCTTATCTCCAGTAAGTTCTTTGGCTGTTTGTTATTAATATATTTTTACTTTTACCATGAAAATAAACTATCAATGGGTCGGTCGCCACATTTTCCCCCCACACTGATTCACTACAGTTGTCGGCAAACACCACCTATCGTGAGGGTCAATTTGGCTGTATATTCTCAGTGACCCTTTGCTGCAGAATGACTTAGCTATAGCATGTGAACACATGTAGCAAATTGGCTATATCAGGTGAATTTGTCTTGCAAGGAGGAGCCTGACTAAGACAACAGACAGAGAGGCATTACTCTGGTTTAGAAGATATAAATCATGCTCCTTCCTAATAATGACTCATTCGAGCTGCAGGGATGCTGAGATAGTGTTGAGCTTTAGCCTCGGACCGATTGAGAGAATGAGAGGGAACGTCTGGTGTAGCTGGAATCAGACAACCATTGAAAGAAATGATGGGATGAAACAGAAGTGTCTGTTGTGAGAAGGGGTGGGGGGTCGTCATGGCTAACAGGACACCCCCCCCCCCCCCCCCGGTCTGATAATATATAGACAAACTGCAAAAGTTCGATTAATTATAAACCAAATACGTATTGTCTCTTGAGCCTTTTTATCAGAGTTGAATACACGGCAACTTCTCTTGGCAATGTGGTAATTGATGTTTGAGGGAATGTGTTACTTCTAAAGATGGGAACTCATATTGTCTCTTGTGAATCCAAATATGCTCAATTTCACTGCGATTGACTGGCAACCAGTGCACGGTGTCCCCGGCCTACTGCCCGAAGTCACCTGGGATACGCGGTTCAGAAAATGGATGGATGGATACTCAATTTCATAATTTTTCTCAAATTGATATTAACAGTCAGTCCCCAAGTTGTCAGTTTTTTTTTAAATTTACCAATCTTAAGAATTGACAACAGCTTGAAAGAGGAATACTGGGAAGTCCAGTCTGAATTCCCTCAGGCGCTACAATATTCATCACAGAGAAGGGCTGCTCATACAGATACTAGCTAGCAATTGATACACAGCATTCGAGCCACATGTTGAAGGAGCAGTGGAATGATTGTCAAGTGGCCCACACTTTTGTGGGGTTAAACTGCAGCTCCCCACTTGAAAGGCGCTTGGACAAAAGGATTTGAACTGGACTTCACTCAGTGATCATGACTGTTTTTTTTTCCTTGTCTTTGGTTTATTTGTATCTTCAGCCAAACACAGCCAAACACAGCCAACACAGCCAACACAGCTGACACAGTTGACACAGGTGAAAAACCGGCTCCTTCTTTTGCTTCGTTTTCCAAGCTTTCCGCTGCAGTCCTGCCCTTTGGAAATGCTGCCTTGTCTAAATCATGGCAGGTTACCGTGAGCTCCAACACTCTCCCTCTTAATTAACCCCACCTGGTGCTCTCAACAGCCTGCCTCCTTGGGTGTGGCTGAGACACACCCAGGCAGAGAGGGTGCGGCTTCCAACTCGTCTCAACAATGATTGTGGGTACAGCCGTTAAAAAAAAATGTGTCATTCGTGGAAGAGCCGTTTCTCAGCATGCTTTGCAGTACTTAACATTATTATGGTTAATTATGTTATGTTTCTGTAATATACACAATAGTTTATACAGACATGGTGTAATAGTTAAAGTGGTGTTTCTAATTTAGTACATTTAAATTATTGCTTGGTGGTGAATATAGCTCTCCACACCTTTTTTTAATTGTCTGCACTGTTTGTACTATGTGTCCTCTCTGCATCCATTGCAGCCTGGTCATCCTGGAAGAGGGACCCTCCCATCTGTGGTCTCTTCTCAAGGTTTCTCATTTCCCCTAGCTGGAGTTTTTAGTTTTTCCTTGCCCTCCTGGGAGTTTAAGATCAGGGGATGATTGAGAATATTTGTCATTTTTCACATGTCCTGAGCGTTGTTAGTCACCTAAATGTTGAACAGAGGCTGTGATGTACCAAAGTCAAATTCCTTGTTTGGCACGCTCAAACATGGTGAATAAAAACTCTTGAATCTTGATTGTCAGGAACAGAGACAGGTCGACCAAATGCAGCACGATCCTTTATTGAAAAGGGGAAGTGGAACGCTGGACTCGCGATCGGGCTGGCGCGGCAGGAGAGCGCAGCGCGTAGTCGTGGTCGGGGCGAGCAACTAATCGGGGCAGGCGGCGATCGGAGAGTGGTCACGGACGAGCAAGTAGTCGGGGCAGGAGGCGATCGGAGCGTGGTTGGTCAGTTTACGGAAACGATTGGCAACAGGGAAACGGCACAGGCTGAACGTACGGAGCAACGGGTAGCATACAGGAACGAACTGACAAAGGAGTGACTGGATGACAGGTTTTAAATAGAAAGACTGCCAGGTGTGGGTGATTCAGCTGATTGGGGCGTGGCCGAGTGGCAGGTGACGCAGGAGCGTGACAACGATCAGTTCAAATGTGTTTTTTATGACACGCTGGTCTACTGCAATTGTTAAGAAGATAGATGTTTGTGTCTTATATAAAGTAAAACGTTCTAAGATGAATAAAGATACATTGATATTATATTTTCATGCTTACCTGGTGGACTAGTTAAGCACAGTATTATCAAATGCACTCTAAATTAAAGACCAATCAATAAATCTATACGCCGAGTATTACTGATTAAATGCCAATAGGCAATGCAATACTTATTGTATTTAACTCTTATCTAACAAAAATTTGTGATGCACGGAGATATATATTCGCTGTGCTTCTGTGTCCGTGCTGCCTGCACTCTCTTCCTGAGTTGAGTTGCCTCTTTCTTTCACACACACAAACTCAGATCGACTCAGATCGAAGATGGGAGAAACCCTTCTTTTACTCCATGGTGAGGTGTGACTTTGTAAAACAAAACAAAAATTCACTTTTGTGCCTCATGATATATAATCCTCGCACAAACCCGCAGTTACTTTATTTATTTATTTATTGATTTATTTATTTATTCATTTATTTATTTATCAATCACAAGATTTAGAGAGTGGGTTACATCGCATAAGTTGCATCTTTGTGAAATGTACAAGGATATGTTAGACTTAGACTTAGACTTAGACTCAACTTTATTAATCCCTTGGGAATACTCCTTCAGGGAAATTCAGGCCCCAGCAGTATCCATACCACAGAGCGGGTTTACAAAAGACACACAGATGGCATGAGCGCAACTCAATAGGCCCTCATAAGGCTGCCATACAACGGCGCCACAAAGAAAGCCAGAAAGTGCGAAAGATAAAAGCCATCAAAGCAAAGCAAAGCAAAAAGACAAAAGAAAAAAGTAACAGTGCCCAACCAGCACCCCTCAATATCAGAAAACACCCCAAAACACACAAAATAGCCTCCACGGGGTCCACAGACAGGTGTAAGGGTAGTCCAGTTAGTTACCATGGCCACAATTATACTATACAAGACTTTTATGTTGCTATGTTTTTACAGGATATTTGCACCTTTGGGAAATAAAAATTGTACACATGTTATATGTTTTGTACTCTTTTGCATTAAATGTAATTATAACGGAAGGCCATGTTTGACAAAATATTATACGTGAGTGTGTAATGTGTAACGTTTCGGACACACATCATCAAGCATGTTGTCGTGCGTGTGCTCACACACACACACACACACACACACACACACACACACACACACACACACACACACACACACACACACACACACACACACGCGCATACGGAGTCTTCATGTTGAAAGGTGTGAGTGGTGCCACCTGCAACCTGCTGATAATGAAGCTGCGTATCTCAGGAACCTAAAGGCAGCCATCTGTGCTGGACTTTCTCTTCTGCATTTACACGGGCACACGCATGCGCAACCACACGAGTACATAACACACACAGGCACACACTTTAATACTGGAACCTGGTAAGCGTTTGAATTTTCAGTTCTACTGAACACAGGCAGGTTATTAAGAAAGAAAGAAAGAAAGAAAGAAAGAAAGAAAGACAGAAAATATGGACTATAATAAGCTCTCCAGAGTTAAAGGGCTAGAGACACCGGTATATGTATAAATCGGTTTTAGTTAGCTTATGGGCTTATAAATATAAATTGACGCTCGAAACAACGAAAAGGAAGCTGTTGCTCTGAAAAATATCATTTAAATTTGCCGCACAGACAAGTTTGACTGCACCGAGCCGCCAGCCGGAAGTGACGTCTCATGACGTCTCAAGTTGTACGCGTTTAGCTTCAGTGAATGTAAACAAAAAGAGAAGAGGGGCCAGCGCGGAGACGTCGGGCCAGGTTTGCGGCCAACCCAGCTCGCCTAGCCGTGCCTTCCATTATCCTGGCGTACGTTCGTTCGCGGGACGACATGATGGGTTGAGTTCGCCTGATAGGATCCACGAACCGGACAGTGCGTGCCTGCTGTGTGCTCGTGTTCACAGTGGCCTGGTTGACTGTCATCTTTCCGGACTCTGCTGTGCATCGGGAGCGGCTAGCGTGCTATCACTCTTATTGTTCATCTTCTTGTTTTATTTTTCCTGTGTTGTTTACTTGTATGTGCGTTGTGAACTCTGTCTTATCTTTCCGGACTCTGCTGTGCATCGGGAGCGGCTAGCGTGCTATCACTCTTATTGTTCATCTTCTTGTTTTATTTTTCCTGTGTTGTTTACTTGTATGTGCGTTGTGAACGCTGTCTTGTCACCCTGGGATAGTGAGAAACGTAATTTCAATCTCTTTGTGTGTCTTGACATGCGGAGGAATTGACAATAAAGGAGACTTTGAGACTTTGACTTTGAAAAGTATGTCGAAGCGTGACGGGAGGGGCACAATTCAGAAAACGTGCTCAGCTCGTCGAAAAAATGCGCCTAAAACCTAAACCAAACGCTGCAGATGTTCATTTCTTCATTCGCAGTGGTCAACTCGGCACTCTACTCTTTTTACTATGCCAACCTAACCACAGTTGGCACCACGGGAGAGGCACAATTCAGAAAACGTGCTCAGCTCGTCGAGAAAATGCGATTTAAGCAATAAAATTAAAAATGCTTATAAAACCTAAACCAAACGTTGCAGATGGTCATGTCTTCATGTGCCGAGATCAACTCGGCACTCTAAAGCCCCCAAGAGCACTTTTTACTATGCCAACCTAACCAGAGTGACGGGAGGGGCACAATTCAGAAAATGTGCTCAGCTCAGCCCAAGTGAACTGCTAGATTCATCATGTTCTGCGTCAAAAGAGGTTTCTGAATCGGATAAAATGATGCTAATATTGCCACTAGAAACGGAGCTGTCGCTATCATCTGCCATGTTGTTTGGGTTTGTTGACATCCAGATGTACAACTTGTGACGTCACAGTAATGGCGCCGCCAGTTTGGCTTCGTGCGGGACCCGATCGATAAACTGGCATTTCATTTCAGCTTTATTCTTAGTAATCGGTGTCCATTTTTATTTTCCAATGCGGCAAATGTGTTCAGTTTATACATTCTATCAAATTCCGTTCTAATTGAAAAAAAAAAAAGGGATGTCTCTAGCCCTTTAAGAGCACAAGATACCCTAAAGGACAAAAATAATAAACATATAAGAACACAGTTTTTGCGACATTAAATACCAGTAACAAAGCTAAATAGAAATGTGATGTACCGGTGATCATTTCGCCACCTGCTTATGCAAAGGGAGTGAGAGCAAGACAAAAAGACTGACGGTTGGAAGGAAGACAGTGATCATTGTCACAGAATGACACATGAAACCATGGCAACCTTGCCTATAGTTGGCCAACACTTTGAAAACAAGCATCAGGCCAAGGTAATGAAAATATGAAGAGGAATTCTTCATCCCCGACATACACTTGCTCACTCTCTCTTTGTCTCTCTCTCTTGCTCGCGCACACACCCACAAACTCCACAGTCTAATTATTCATTCAGCGTAGCCTCGCACCATTCAGTCACTAGATACACACCATGGTTGCATTGTTCAACTCAAGTCTCAGAGCTGAGAACAGAAAGCTAGCCATTTATCAGTGGTGATGTTATACATGACAGAAGTGAATCCTGATGGCCAACTTAGCTTGGATGATCCCTACC